>NC_133310.1:14975030-14978720 GCF_012295235.1 Primulina huaijiensis | reverse complement strand
GTCTTCATTCTCTTCTGAATCAGTTTCACTTTCTCAGTCATATCTCTGATCATATCAGGTCCAATATCAGATACCTCAGAGACATCGTCCCAATACAAAGGGGATCTGCATTTCTTGCCGTACAATGCTTCAAACGGTGCCATCTCAATACTCGTCTGATAGCTGTTGTTGTACGAAAACTCACAAAGTGGCAATGCATCTTGCCAACTAGTGCTAAAATCAAGCACTACAACTCTCAGCATATCTTCCAATGTCTGGATAGTCCGCTCTGACTGTCCGTCAGTCTGTGGATGATATGCGGTACTCAGATGTAACTTCGTACCTAGAGCCTGCTGCAAACTCTGCCAAAAGTGCGAAGTGAACCGAGGATCACGGTCTGATACAATCGACTTCGGCACTCCGTGCAATCTGACCTTCTCTCTAACATAGATCTCAGCCATCTGGTCATATCTGTATGTCATCTGATACGGAACAAAGCATGCTGATTTGGTCAATCTGTCAATCACAACCCAAATCGCATCACAACCTCTGGCGGATCTCGGTAACTGCGTCACAAAATCCATGGAAATGTGATCCTATTTCCATTCAGGAATTGATAAACTATGGAGTAAACCTCCTGGTTTATTTCTTTCAGCTTTCACCTGTTGGCAATTCAGACACTTTGACACACACTCTGTGACATCAGATTTCATCAGTTTCCACCAAAACTGTGCCTTTAAATCATTGTACATCTTTCTGCCACAAGGATGAAGGCTAAATCGACTGCTGTGCGCTTCTGACAATATCCGATGTCTCAAATCTGGAACATCTGGCACAACAATACGATTATTCACATACAATACATCATCACGTACCTGATATTCTGATCGATGACCTGATCTGACCATCTCAATCGATTTCTGCACATTCTGATCCACTTCCTGAGCCGCTTTAATTCTCAACATCAGCTCTGGTTCAACTTCAATAGCATACAATCTCAGAGGCTGACAATCTGTTTCAAATGCTAATCCAGACAAACAGCATTCTTCTATCAAATTTGAAACACCTATTGTCGATAAGGATAAAGAACATACCTTACGACTCAGTGCATCAGCTGCTGCATTAGACTTTCCCGGATAGTACTTGATTTCACAATCGAAATCTTTCAGCAAATCAAGCCATCTTCTTTGCCTCATATTCAGTTCTGATTGTGAAAACAGATATTTCAAGCTTTTGTGATCAGAATAGATCTCAAATTTCTCACCGTAGAGGTAGTGTCGCCATATCTTCAATGCAAATACAATGGCCGCCAATTCAAGATCATGAATTGGGTAGCGAGTTTCATGTGGCTTCAACTGTCTCGAAGCATAGGCAATGACATGGCCTCGCTGCATCAAAACACAACCCAAACCTCTGTGAGAAGCGTCACAATATACAACAAATCCACCAGTACCTGAGGGGATAGTCAGTATCGGTGCACTGGTCAATCTTTTCTTCAATTCCAGAAAACTGGACTCACAGTCTTCTGACCACACAAACGGAGCATTCTTCTGAGTTAACTGAGTAATCGGTTTGGCAATGCTCGAGAAATCTTTAATAAACCGACGGTAATATCCTGCCAAACCCATAAAACTGCGAATCTCTGGCACTGATGTCGGTCTCGGCCAAGAAATCACAGCCTCTACCTTGCTGGGATCAACTGATATACCATCTCCGGATATGATATGACCCAGAAATACTACCTGTCTCAACCAAAACTCACATTTCGACAGTTTAGCATATAATTTCTCAGCTCTCAGAATTTTCAACACAGTTCTCAAATGTTCTGCATGCTCAATCATATTCTTGGAGTAAATCAGAATATCATCAATGAATATAATCACAAAATCATCGAGATACTTTTGAAACACACGGTTCATTAATCCCATAAATACAGCCGGTGCATTCGTCAAACCAAACGGCATGACAATAAACTCGTAATGTCCATACCTGGTTCTGAATGCTGTCTTTGAGATATCAGAATCCCTGACTCTCAGCTGATGGTATCCAGATCTCAAATCAATCTTGGAATATACAGATGAACCCTGCAACTGATCAAACAAATCATCAATGCGAGGTAAGGGATATTTATTCTTTACCGTTGCTTTGTTCAGTTGCCGGTAGTCGATACAGAGTCTCATAGAACCGTCTTTCTTTCTCACGAACAGTACTGGAGCACCCCACGGAGATACGCTCGGTCTGATATATCCCTTGGCCAATAGATCCTCCAACTGTTCCTTCAATTCTTTCAATTCAATCGGTGCCATTCGGTATGGAGCTCTTGATATCGGAACGGTACCTGGCATCAACTCAATGCTGAAGTCTATCTCTCGAATCGGAGGTAATCCAGGAATCTCATCTGGAAATACATCAGCAAACTCACACACCACTGGCAAATCCGCCAATGATGGACTCGATTTCAGTAAATCAACTGAATAGACAAGGAACCCCTCTGCTCCTTTCTGTAGCAATCGAGTCATAGCCATAACAGATATCAATGGAATTCTAGATCTAGAACCCTTACCGCAAAATTTCCACTCGTCAGCCATGTCAGGTCTGAATCTCACAATCTTGTGGAAGCAATCAACGGTAGCTCTGTACTTGGTCAGCATATCAATACCGATAATACAGTCAAAATCAGACAACCCAAGTACAATACAGTCTAGCTCAATCTCATGTCCGTCATACTGTAGCACACAAGATCTAACCGAAGTCACGGATATCAAACTTTTCCACAAAAGAGAAGAAACAGATACTACAGTAGATAGGGACTCGACAGGCAATGCATGCATCAATGCAAATCTTTCAGAAATAAATGTATGATGCACCAGTATCAATCAATACATATGTAGGATAACCAGAAATAAAACAGTTACCTGCAACAACGTCATCAGGTGCGTCATGTGCCTGCTCCTCAGTTAAAGCGAACACCCTGGCCTGCTGTCTAGGAGGCTGGCTCACTGTCTGGCTTCCTCCTGGCCTCTGCTGTGACTGGATAGATGGTGCTGGCTGGAAAGAATGAACAGCTGAGGGTCGTCTCCCTGTCTGAGCCACTGATCCAGATGACTCTGCTCCCTGGGATCCCTGAGAACCTCTCTGGGGACATACTCTAGCAAAATGTCCCTGCTGTCCGCAAATACGGCAACTGCCAAACACTCCTCGGCACTGCTCTGTGGAATGTCTCCCTCCACACGTGCTGCAATAAGGTCCTGTATAACTTTGGCTCTGACCAGTCTGTCTCGAGCCACTGGAACTGGAAGAACTGCTGCCAGACTTCTTAAACTGTCTTCCTCTGGCTTTCAAATAGTCCTTCTTTCCACCACTGCTGCTACCACTCTCAAATCTGGGAGGGGGTTGCTGTGGTCTCGGTGCTGGGGCAACATATGAAGCTCCTCTCTGTCTCATCAGACCAGCTTCTGCTCCCTTTGCTCTGTTCAGGGCGTCAGCAAAGTTGTTTGGTCGCCCAGTGTTCACCAATGTAAATATCTCCGGATTCAAGCCATTGATGAACTGATCAGCCACCGCTTCTTCATTCTCGGCCACATGTGGAGCAAATCTCAGTAGTGTAGAGAATTTAGACACATATTCCTCAATGTTCAACTGCCCTTGTCTCAGATTCGCAAACTCAGCACCTTTATCCTTTCTGTATGACACAGGGAAGAATCTCTGATA
>NC_133310.1:14952683-14971782 GCF_012295235.1 Primulina huaijiensis | reverse complement strand
TTCATTTAAATACAATTAGACATGTTAATTTATATTCAAAGTTTTACACTTTGAATAATGAATAGCTAACTTCCTAAAGTTGAGATGATAAGGTGAAACTCTTGGCATTATAATAAGGTTATTAAAAGGTAAGAATCTATGTTTTATATTATTTAATCATTATTTATTGTTTATGTTATATTTATTTCTTTAAGCATTTTTATACCCTACTTATAAGTGGGAGTTTTGATTTATTGTTGCTATATGTTACACTAAATTCTTGGAACCATTTAAATGTTAGTTTGGTTTTACCAACCATTTAAAGTGGATGCCTTGATTTATTATATATAAATATATCATAATATTAAATTCTTGGAACCATTTAAATGTTAGTTTGGTTTTACCAACCATTTAACTTGGATTCCTTGATTTATTATATATGAATATATCATAGTATTAATTTATTGGTACCATTTAAATGTTTGTTTGGTTTTACCAACCATTTAAAGTGGGAACCTTGATTTAGTGTTTACAAATATATATAGCACAATAAATACTTGACCACATTTATAAGTTTTGGTATATATTATATACTTATAAGATAATAATTTATAACATAATATAAATATGATTATTTAATATATTGGAACCATTTTATTAAGTGGATTTCAATATTGTTCGTTAATGTTAACTTTATTAAAATACCAAGAGTGGATCCTTTAATCTCAACTACTTAAATTAAAATTTGAACAATTAAAATTTACCCATTAAAGATTCAAACAATTAAAATTAAAAAGAAACAAAAACAAAAACAAAACAAAAAGACATTGTAGTGGACTTGTAATTACCTTAGCTTCCATGTGGATACGATATCGGATTCACCAAATTATACTACTTGTGGACAACCTGCTCTTGGGAGTGCAACAATCAAAGTGACAACATTGTATGCAGAATTTCTTGTAGTGAGGGCTAGGCTAGGGTCAGGTATGGGTCAGGGAAGGAGTCCTAGCGTCGAGCTACACGACTAGGGAGGAATCCTAGCTCCACCCGAGAGCCATCGCGCGCATGTGCAGCAGCCGCATAGGGAGACAGGGCTCGGCCAGGGGGCTTCGATCTGGGATAGGTTAGGTCCTTAGGGTCCTAAGAAGGTGTACAAAGGTCTGAATCAGGGGCTGGCTCGGTTGATTAGAGTCCTAGCAAGTTTGAAGATTCCTAGTGCATGTAGGAGGCTCGGCCGCAGCTTGCTTCTGATTTTGTGGCTACGGTTTGGGCTTGGGTTCGTGTCCTAAGGGTTCTAAGGGTCCAGTAGGGTCCATAGAGGGTCTGGTTTGAAGTTGGCTCAGGGTGGTTCGGGTGTAGCTCGTTGAAAAACGAATATGGCTCGAGGGTTAGTACTTGGTTCGAAAACCAGGGCTTTCATGGTTTAAAGTTGAAACATGGCTCAACGGGGGTCGAGTCATGGTTTACGAGGGCTAAATAAATATTAAAATTCTAAGTTTTTAATTTAAAAATTTTATATTAAAATTTGATTTAATTCGAAATTAAAACGCATTAATAAGTGATAATTAAAGAATATATTAAAAGTCATCGATTTATGCCAAATAAAAATACGAAAAAATTAATGTAAGCTTAAATAATTATTTAGGATGGTCTAGAGTCATCGGAATAAAGAAAATGTCGAAATTGTGAAATTTTAAGTCTAGGAGTAAAACGGTAATTTTACACCCGAAAATTAGTAAACGTTATAGCAGTCCTCTGAATGCTGTTTTATATGTTATAATGATTATTTCGTATGTTTATAGAATTTTATGATGAAATGATAACGTTAAAAGACATGTTTCATGCTTGGTTTAAAAGAAAAACGTTATATGCATGTTTAATTTTTATAAGTGATGAAAATAGGAAATGTTGAAGGAAGTAAAATAATTGTGACTGATACTATGATACGATGATACTATGATATGTTAATACGTATGCCAATGCTCAGTTGAAGGGTGAGAGTGTCACTGATGTCCCCGCCGCCCAGTACTGTGGTTACATGTAGATGGATCCATCGCCCCAATACGAATACGAATACGAAAGTCACAATTAACGATCTGAAGCCAACGAAATGAAATACAAATATGAATATGATGAATATGAATATGAATATGTTGATATGAAAACGTTTATGAAAATATTTATGTTTAAAGTTTATGCATCTTAATGAAAATGTTATTTTACGTACAAGTATTTTCACTGTTGCATATGTTCTGTATATGCATTACTTATTATCAAGATTATGGTGTATTGAGTCTTTAGACTCACTAGGTGTGATTAATGAATGTGAATTTGATAATAATGATAATGGAGGTCTTGATAGTTGACTTTGATGGACTGAAAATGCACATAACCTGAGGACCAGCACTTATCTTTCCGCACATATGTTTATGTTTATATTTTATGACTTTGATTATGATTTTGAGTGGTTTTTGAGAGGTTGTTAGTTAAGTTAGGAGTTGCAAACGATTGACGTTGTTATGATTTAAACTATTTTTCTTTGGATTTTTAAATGCTAGTGGGTGTTTTATTTTTAAAAATGGTGCAAAGTGAAAAGATTGAGAAATAGAACCATCTGATTTAATTCGTTCTCAATAGCCATGAAATGATCACCTTATAAATAATTATATAGTTTCGGCCGAATCATTGAGGGTTTAAAAAAAATTCTAGTACTTTTTAAGAAAACTAGTAGTGGATGTTTCAGTATATATTCCTAATGCAATATATTTTAAATACTAGCAAGAACATAAATAAAATTTTCAACGTATTTAATTATTTTTTAATTTTCTAATTAGTATATTCAAAGGTGTTATGGTTCTGAAAATTTGAGAATACTGAAAGGAGGTGAGAAGAGGTGCTTAGCGAATATTAGAAAATCATATTTCGCATTAATATCTCTTTAATTTAATCGAAATTTCAAAGTTGGCAGTTTCGTGTTACTTTTTTGAAAATATCTAATGATGATTTACTTTTTAAAATTGATTATATGATATTTTGATAAATAAATGATAATCTTTTTACACTCTCTTACTGAGATATAGGCGTGTTTATGGAATTAAGGATAATTTCATATTTAATTAAAAAACTAGTTTTAAAATAATTTTTTTAAAAAACACTATAACTTAATAATTTTTAGCTTTCACCTGTATTTTCAAACACTACTTACTTTTGATTTTTTTCATACTTCTTCACAATCTATAAATTTAATCATTTATCTAAAAACATAATATTTTACAAACATTCACTTGGTTATAGATGTGTCACGTGTAAGACTCTGTAATTAATTATCCGATAATTTGGTATAATAAAAATAATTATTGAGTTGTTTAATTAAAATAATTATTCATGTCAAATAAATTTAAGAAGTGTGTTAAAAAATATATTTTGAATATCGGAGAATTTAAACGATATAAAATACATATAAAATTAAAATGACACACGAGTATAAATTAATAAAAACCGAGTTGAATGGACACAAGTTACAATTTTAGGAACAAACTTATACATATTTCCTTACCAAAAATAGAAAGAAAAGAAAACCCATCCCCAAATCCCCATACTCCCATTGGTCTTTTGCGTCCCAACTCCAACCACCGCCGTGTGACGTCCAACCACCGGAGATCGGAGCTCATTAGACAACAACCTTGTCCCCCTAACCTTGTGCCACATTCCCTACCTCATATTGGAAGAACAAGCACGAGTGAGAGCCATGTTCCTACTGTGTGTTTCCGGCAGGATTCCTTCCATTTGTGGTAAGGGTTGGCTTGGCTTTATTGGTAGATTGTAGCGTAGAGCTGAGGTATAATAATGAAACGTCCGCTAGTTTTAAACTTTAAAATCCTACTATATTTTTTTGTAAAATTCGTAACTTGTAATTTAAAGTACTCATCGTTTCCAAAATAAAAAAATTAATTTAACACTTAAAATCTCAAGTGAATCAAATCCTTAAATCTTCAATTAATAAAAATCCTACGTCAACCATTAATATGAGCAAAACTGACTTCAAAATGAAGCATAAAAAACTCTAATTAAATAATTAACAAAATCTTTAAAACTTTAACTATTAAGCTAATGCATAAAATAATGTCCCTCGAGAGTGTACTGTCGGTCTCGATCCACTCAAGCATCAGCGCCTCCCTCAATCTCATCCTCACCTGCAACATTCAAACTTAGTTAGTCTAATGACTCAGCACGTTCTAAACATTAGTAGCAAATAAAACATATACAAGCACATTCATTAAAAATCATACTTTTATTCAAAATAAGCTAGCATAATTTTGTAAGCATAAAAAATCATCAAATCATAAATCTTTCCATCATTTATCGTTTTAAGTGATGTTTAATCCTTGAAAGTGACTAGCTGTATCATTTGGTCGACTGATCTGTCTTAGCTCACCATTGCGCATGGAGACTGGTACTAGGCACCGACGTAAATGGAAATACGATCGTTGGGCTCCCTCTAGGCCTTCTCCCGTAAACGGGCTCTCTCTGGGCCTTCTCCCTCACAATATTCCCAATAATCATATATCATATCTTTTTTGTCACAGTCAATTCACATCCTTCAAAATATTTTTCTTTTCTTTTTAATCATAAAATATCATTTCCTTTCCAAAATTCGTAAAATAACATTTTAACAGGAAAAATCGTATAGCTTTAACATAAATAATAAAATTCCATATTTTCATTATAAGCTTTTTAAAATATCATTTAGCATGCGTTATGATTTTTCGGGACACTGCCAACCTTTTTTTGTACTACCCAGGTGTAAATTGACTGTTTTGCGTGTGGACTCAAAATTCTCGTTTTTCACTTTTTCTCCTTTTTATTGACTCGAGACTATCTCAAATAGTTATTTTTAGAAAAATTTAATCATATTTAATCATATTAATAAACCTTGAAAATATTTATTGAAAAAATATTTTATCTTGGTCGTCTCCGGTCTCCTTTCCCCAGCCTATTATCGAATATTCGGATAAAATCTTCAATTTTCATGAAATCATGGAATCTATCAATTAATAATGCAATATGTATTATTTAAGCATTAAAATAAATCAATTAAGCAATTTAACACATTTGCATGCATGCGGTTTACGTGGATTGACTTTTGGACGTTAATCCTCTTCCCCTTAAATAAAATTTCGTCTTCGAAATTAAGACTTACCGAATAATTCAGGGTAGCGGCTCCTCATCTCCGTCTCGGTCTCCCAACTGATTTCTTCCTCTGTGTGATTCAGTCACTTGACTTTGATCATCTTTATCACCTTGTTCCGCAACTTTCTGCTGTCACTTTGATTGTTGCACTCCCAAGAGCAGGTTGTCCACAAGTAGTATAATTCTGTGAGTCCGATATCGTATCCACAGGGAAGCTAAGGTAATTAGAAGTCCACTACAATGTATTTTTGTTTTGTTTTTGTTTTTGTTTCTTTTTAATTTTAATTATTTGAATCTTTAATGGGTAAATTTTAATTGTTCAAATTTTAATTTAAGAAGTTGAGATTAAATGATCCACTCTTGATATTTTAATAAAGTTAACATTAACGAACAATATTGAAATCCACTTAATAAAATGGTTCCAATATATTAAATAATCATATTTATATTATGTTATAAATTATTATCTTATAAGTATATAATATATACCAAAACTTATAAATGTGGTCAAATATTTATTGTGCTATATATTTTTAAACACTAAATCAAGGTTCTCATTTTAAATGGTTGGTAAAACCAAACAAACATTTAAATGGTACCAATAAATTAATACTATGATATATTCATATATAATAAATCAAGGAATCCAAGTTAAATGGTTGGTAAAACCAAAATAACATTTAAATGGTTCCAAGAATTTAATATTATAATATATTTATAAATAATAAATCAAGGCATCCACTTTAAATGGTTGGTAATACCAAACTAACATTTAAATGGTTCCAAGAATTTAGTGTAACATATGGCAAAAATAAATCAAAACTCCCACTTATAAGTAGGGTATAAAAATGCTTAAAGAAATAAATATAACATAAACAATAAATAATGATTAAATAATATAAAACATAGATTCTTACCTTTTAATAACCTTATTATCATGCCAAGAGTTTCACCTTATCATCTCAACTTTAGGAAGTTAGCTATTCATTATTCAAAGTGTTACACTTTGAATATGAAATTAATATGCTAATTGTATTTAAATGAAGAAATAAAAGAAAAATATAGAGAGAAATATTATGAACTCAAAGGTTTGTTCATAGAATGAGGGATATCTCAATACATTACAATGCACCCCTATTTATAGCCAAATTTGGGGAGACAACCACAAATAAAATATTATTTTTTTACACATAAGTCTTCATTGGTGTTCCAAGATATTATATTATATTACACATCACTTTTGAAAATCTTCNCTGTCGATACATTTAGCGACAGAATTTCATAATCCGTCGCTAATCTTTTCGTTAAAATAAAAAAAAATTTACTTTTATAATTTAATAAAATTTTTAAAAAAACTTACAATCTAAGAACAATACTCGTGATTTTTAATAATATTTACAAAGTAAGTAAAAATCGAAACAAAAAAGTACAATAAATCGAAACTAAAATCTTAAAATCGTGAGAAAAATTCTGAGTGTTGTGAAGAAATGGGAAGGGAATGCGGATATTTATAGACTATTAGCGACGTTTGTATTTAAACCGTCGCTACTAGCGACGGTTTATATTAAACTGTCGTCGATGTAAAACCTTGCGACGGGTATAAGAAAACCGTAGCTAAATATAGCGACGATTAATGCTTAATTGTCGCTAAATTTCGCGACGGTTATTTTAAACCGTTGCTAGTTTTAAATCGGCGACGGTTTTTTTAAAACCGTCGCCAATAGCGACGGGTTAAGAACAACCGTCGCTAAATTAAAATCGGCGACGGTTAAATAAACCGTCGCTAAATGATGCGCACCCATTTTCCACGGCGTGCTTATATATGCACGCCGTTAAAAAAAATTTATTTTTTTTAAAAAAAATGATTTACTATTAACAGCGCACATAAACATGCACGCCGTTAATAATATTATTAACAGCATGCCTTTATTGTGCGCTGCGAAAATTGCATAAGTTATTAACAGCTCACATATAACTGCACGCTGCAGATATTACTATCCGCAGCGTGCTTTTAATGCACGCTGTTAATACTGTCAAGTGCAATAATATTAACAGCGCACATATGGATGCACGCCGTTAAAAGTAATATTCGCAGCGTGCTTTTAATGCACGCTGTTGATGACGTGCTGCGGAAAATCATTTTTCTTGTAGTGATACCAAACTAACATTTAAATGGTTCCAAGAATTTAGTGTAACATATAGCAACAATAAATCAAAACTCCCACTTATAAGTAGGGTATAAAAATGCTTAAAGAAATAAATATAACATAAACAATAAATAATGATTAAATAATATAAAACATAGATTCTTACCTTTTAATAACCTTATTATCATGCCAAGAGTTTCACCTTATCATCTCAACTTTAGGAAGTTAGCTATTCATTATTCAAAGTGTAAAACTTTGAATATGAAATTAACATGCTAATTGTATTTAAATGAAGAAATAAAGGAAAAATATAGAGAGAAATATTATGAACTCAAAGGTTTGTTCATAGAATGAGGGATATCTCAATACATTACAATGCACCCCTATTTATAGCCAAATTTGGGGAGACAACCACAAATAAAATATTATTTTTTTACACATAAGTCTTCATTGGTGTTCCAAGATATTATATTATATTACACATCACTTTTGAAAATCTTCTTCTCCGAATTTGCTTCTTCACATAAAAAGAAACATGTGGATAATTGAGTTGTCTAGTTGTGGTATTTTTTTCAAACCATTTGACCAAGTAATTTGAGAGATATGGTCAAAATACTAGAGCATGGTAAAACTGCCACTCCTTTGGTAACTTTATTTGTTGCTTAATTTGATCACAATTGTGAGAGGATTTTTGTCTCATTCTTGTCATCAATATTGTAGATATTATTATCAACTTTCTACAGGTCCAAGAATCATCTTAATCCCATTTGCAACGCCAAGTTTATTCTTGTTTTATCGAACCTGTAAAAAATAGTAAAAACTTGTAATTACACAACAACTTATATTTTATAGAATTTATTATAAAACATATAATATTTAAACATTTAATAAAACAAAGACTATATATT
Organism: Primulina huaijiensis; assembly: GCF_012295235.1. Taxonomy (NCBI): domain Eukaryota; kingdom Viridiplantae; phylum Streptophyta; class Magnoliopsida; order Lamiales; family Gesneriaceae; genus Primulina; species Primulina huaijiensis. The sequence continues at coordinate 14,963,558 of NC_133310.1, read as the reverse complement.
TATATTATAAAACATTTAATTAATGTACAATATTTATGTTTTTCACTTTCTCTCTTGTCTACCCAAGATTTGAGTAGGCCTCTCCTCATATGACAGGTTGGGCATAAGTTGCAGTGGTTCAAAGTCCAGTACATGTGAAGAGTTCGACATGTACTTGCGAAGCATCAATACGTGAAAGATTGTGAACTCCTGCGAGATTAGGTGGCAACGCCACACGATATGCTAATGCTCCCACTGTTTCGAGTATCTCAAATGGTCCGATGAATCTTGGACTAAGTTTGTCTTTCTTGCCAAATCTCATAACACCCTTCATAAGTGTTATCTTTATAAACACGTGATCACTTACTGCAAACCCAAGATCTCATTGCCTTTTTTTCACGTAGCTCTTCTGTCTACTCTGAGCAGTTCTCATTCTGTCTCAGATCTTGACGACCATTTCTGCAGTGTGCTGAAATATCTCGGGTCCCATCGTAGCCCTCTCTCCTACCTCCACCCAATGGATAGGCGATCTACATTTCCTTCCGTAGAGTGCCTCGTATGGAGCCATTCCAATAGATGAATGATAGCTGTTGTTGTAAGTGAACTCCACTAGAGGTAATTTCGGTTCCCAACTCCCTTGGAAATCGATCACTCAGGATCGGAGTTGTAGTACTCAAAAAACCAATATGCGTATATATGTGCATAATTTTTATTATTTAATTTTAAATGGTTATTATTTTAAGAAATTGTTGATTTAATTACATTTAAATCATTTACGTAATTTTTAAGGATTTTTAAATCGTGTATTTCAAATTTTAGCTTTTTAGATATATACGCGAGAGGGGACCGGAGATAGGAAATCGGAGATGCATTTTATGATCCAAAAATATTACTAAATTTATTCCAAGCTAAGAAATAATTTATTTTAATGAAATCAAGTGGATTTAAGTCTACTTTAATTAATTAATCACCAATTTAATTGTAGGCTTCTTAATTCATCACGATTATGCTTAATTAACCTTTTAATCAAGCTTATCTAACATAGGATTCTACATAGCAAAACTTAAACAAATCCTACACCAATTTGGGAAGACAAGTCTCGTTCATCTCCACTCCACACAATCCCAACTTGACACCATTTACCTCCCCCAACAAGAAACCAAAGGCCACCCATTCATCATGCATGTTCCCCCCCCCCACCCCCACCCCAACTTGGCATCATTTACTCCCCCATGCACCACCTTATTTGACCACAAACCTTCATCACCTTCTTCATTCTCCCTAGCACGAAAATTAGGAGATTTGGCAGCTCTCATTCTTGGCCAAGGCAACAACAATAGCAAGGTGTCTTCATTTCCGTTGCCGTGTCTCCCGATCCGACGTATTGTGTTGTTTATTGTAAAAACAACTTAATGCATGTCTATATTATTTCTTTTCTCTTCAATCAAGTTATATATCTATTTTTAAACCATTACATGTGCTTGATCTATGACAAAACCGAAATCATGTCAAGAACTTTCGAAAAACATTGTGCAGATTTTTCGACTCTTCACTTGTGCACCTCAAGGTTTTGATGTTTTTGTGGTTTCAGGGTTGGCTCGATTTCCAGGGGCTCAAGGCTGCTTATAGACATGATATAGGGTGTGTTAGGAAGGTGTTAGTCCATTGGTTAAAGCCCTTTCCCCCCCAGCAACACGAATGGACAGCAACTCGTCCATGGTGCATTTTGTGTCTCAAAATTCTGGTTTTCGGTTTGTAAAGGGAGGTTCGAATCTTGGTTGGCTTTTGGGCCTGTAACCATGGTTAGAATCCCTCCTTGACATGTCTAGGACGTGACCAAGATGCCCTTTCATGGCTTGTTTCATGTCCCCATCGATTTTTAAAACAAACAAAGAACAGCGCCCCTTCGGTTTTAAAATTCTGCTATTGTTGAGTGTGTTGAGTTTCGGTTTTGGGGTGTTAGGTGGGTTGTGGTTGGCTAATAGCTCTTAGCCATGACTCATACAACACCTTAGCATGTCTAGCATGGACCATGGTTAACCTCATATCCATTGGATCCTTCATTTGACAGCAAGCGATCCAAACAATCGCATGGTACAGAATTTTCTTGTGTTCTCGGTTTGAGCTTTGTGTTGTCCTAGGTGTTTGGGTGGATCTTGGTTGGCTTCTAGCCCTTAGCCATGATTAACACAATACCTCATGATGTTTATATCATGCCATGGTTGATCATATGACCACTGGAATGATACATGACAGCAAGAACAAGAAACACTCCCCACGGTACAACATATGTGTTCTCGGGTGAAGCTTTGGATTGTTTTGGGTGGTTGCTTGGATTGTGGTTGGCTTTTAGCCCTTAGCCATGGTCTGAGCCACTCCTTAGAATGTTGGTAATAGGCTCTGGTCGGTGGTTCAAACCCCCAATGGCCAAGCCTTGAAAACGAAGCCAAGGAATCACAGCAGCCGCTGTTGCATTTTCTGGACAGCAGCTTTGAGCTTCGATTCAGAGGGCTGTTTCGAGTTCTTGGTTGGCTTTTAGCCTATGGCCTTGGACTGGACAGTACCTCATTGAGTTAGGAAGGTCATGTTTTTGGCCGTGTGTGATTTGGTTAAGTTTAGAGGGCGTACGAGAATTTACGGTGCAATGTGCCAAAGTGACTCTCGAAAGAGCGTTTCACGATTTTTGGCCTCCATTCACATTTTTTGTGTATTACAGCCCTAGGGTTATATTTTCCAGTATTTTAGGTGTATTTTAATCATGACTAAATGATGGTTTGATGTTTGTTCGGCATGGTACGGAGTCATGGTTAGATACTAAGTTTGTTGGGCGTAATTGTCTCGTTTTTAGTTCGATTATGAAGTGTTGGTCAAGTCGAGACTATTTGCATGTGTCTCGTGTTAGAATTAGGTCGCAGCGAGCCTGGGAACGATCCAACTTAATTGGTAAATTAAAACAGGATAATAATTATATTACGTGCATAAAAATAGAAAATGTTTATTTTTGAGATATATGCGATATGTCTTGTGGCCATCTTACGCTTATGGGATTGCTTCACCCGGTTACTTACGCCCGGTTTACGATTATGTATGGTACGGATATCCAGTCCAAGGGCTGTGATGATCTCTCCTGCCCAGTATAATGTGGTTTAGTCTGATCAGACGTGCATGTTATGTTATGGGCCACTTGCGTAGAACATTATCTCTGCAGAAAAAAATTACGATATAATATGTTATGACAGAGCTCTATCGAGCAAAGCTTTTACGTAGGATCTTCAAATAGGCACGTATTTATAATTACTCATGATACGATTTTCACGTTACGCTTTATGATACGATATTTTTACGTTGCATGCGATTATATGATATATTTACTTGTTATTCACGATATATGCATGCTGAGTCTTTAGACTCACTAGACTTGATTGATGTAGGTACTGACGATGCAGAGGCTGAGGGCGAGGACCAGTGAGTTAGCTCGGATCGTCGGTAGTACGAACTCGAGGACCTCACGTTTAGTTATTCAGTTTTATGTTCAAACTCTTGTTTCAGTTTTATGTTCAAACTCTTGTTATAACTTTCATAAATTTTAAGTTATTGTTTAAAACATTATTCAGTTTCCGCTGCTATGTTTATGTTAAACCGTTGGGTTAATTTACGAAAGTTTTTATACGTCGCAAGTTTATTTATTTAAAGAGAAAATTTTTAATAGTTCCGAAAAATTATGAATAGGAAAATACGGGCCCTCACAGTAGATCCTCTAAAATTTGTATGACTCTCTTTGACTGACCGTCTGTCTGAAGATGAAATGCGGTACTGAATAGTAGTTTGGTTCCCAAGGCTGTTTGTAAACTCTTCCAGAATGATGAAGTGAATAGTGTGTCTCTGTCCGACACAATATAGACAGGAATTCCATGCAGTCTTATTGTCTCTCGAATATATAGCTCCGCATACTGTGTCATGGAAAAAGTCATCTTCATTGGTAGGAAATGTGCTGACTTAGTAAGGCGGTCCACTATTATTCAAATGGCATTGAGTCCTTTCACCGTCTTTGGCAATCCTATCACGAAATCCATAGTAATGTTCTCCCATTTCCACTCGAGAATGGGAAGGGGTCGAAGCATTCCTGCTGGTCTTTGGTGCTCGGCCTTCACTTGTTGACAGGTTAAGCATTCGGATACAAAACGCATAATATCTGGTTTCATTCCCAGCCACCAATATAAAAGTTGCAAATCCCTGTACATCTTGGTACTTCCGGGATGAACATAATAAGGGGTACTGTGAGCTTCAGTCATAATGTCAACTCTAAGTGAATCACCATTAGGGACCCAAAGTCGACCTCGATACTTAACAATGCCATCCTCGACTGAATATAACATGCTGTCCTTTGATTCATCTCGCTGTCTCCATTTCTGTAATTGCTCATCATTAGCATGTCCGGATCGAATTCTATCTCGCAGAGTGGAATGTACTGTCAACGTAGCGAGATTAGAGGCCTTTCCCTAGCATAAACTTCAAGATAAAACCGCTGAATTTCCACTTGTAGAGGTTTTTGTACTGATTAATGGGCCAAGACTGACCATTTCCTACTCAAAGCGTCTGCCACTATATTAGCTTTGCCAGGATGATAGCTAATGTCACAGTCATAGTCCTTTACTAGTTCTAGCCATCTTCTTTGTCTCATGTTCAGCTCTTTTTGGGTGAAGAAATACTTGAGGCTTTCGTGGTCCATAAAAATCCTGTATTTCTCGCTATACAAGTAGTGCCTCAAAATTTTCAACGCAAATACGACTGCTGCAAGCTCAAGATCATGCGTCAGATAATTCTATTCATTTACTTTCAGCTGCCTAGATGCATACGCTATGTGAAACGTCTTCTACTTTTTTTCTTTAAAATCCTACGAAATTTTTTTAAAAAAAAAACATCAATTTTCGAAATTCACCATTAAAATAACTTAACATTTCCATAAATCAAAATAATTTAACATTTAAAATCTCAAGTGCATAAAACGAGTGTGCTTTTTTTCTTTTGTTTGCCACCCAGCGAGAGGGATCCTGCTCCTGATTCAGTGGTGGTTCCTGGTGAATAAAGATTCTCTTCCCTAAGACGAGACGAGCTCACTGGGGAAAGACTGAACATCTGCTTGTCCTCCAGTTTCAGGTCTTCCTTATGCAGGTTATGAATTCAAGGTAGAGGGTTCGAAGAATAGAGGAAGACTGAAAAGCTCGACCAAAGAAAAGAAGGATGCTTAATTCCCTAAATCGTCAATTAACAAAATTCAACTCAAACCTTGAAAGGATCGGTTAAGAAGTGAAATGTGTTTAGAAAGGGGAGGGGTTGAATAAACACTCACAGATTATGTTCGTTTTTCGTAAGTTGATTTCAGTTTAATGACAAACTGATACTTAATATCTCTTTAGTCGATGACAATCAGTTTAACTGAGAAAACAGTTGCGGAAGTAAACTGAATGAAAGATAGAATAACTAAAATAAAAGGTAACTGATGTGAAAAGCACGCGATTTGTTTCTGGATGTTCGGAGAATGGAATAACTCCTACGTCACCCCTTCTATCACGAAGATAGGATTTCTACTAAAAGACTTTGATCAAATACAATGTTTGTACTGACCCACTTCAATTTGGTCTTATCAATGCCACAACTTAAACTCTTAGTTACAACAGGCTGTTTCAGTTCGTGACTGATCTTAGCACAACTTAACAATATAACAGAGATTGCAGTGTGCTAACAAGCTCAAAGACGGTAGCCTTGAATGCTACAGATAAAACTTAGTAAGAGTGAGCTTTTGATTTCAGCAGAGTAACAGCTTGAGTAAAATAGTTGTTCTTGTATTTTCTTCAGCTGCTCTGTTCGCCTATTTATAGGCTTATCTTCCAACGATAACTTGATATAATATTTGAATTTTATATCCGTTGATTGCCACGTCGATATTCTCCTGACAATCGTACACTGTAGACTCTGAGATGCGGTGTTCCACTACGAGTTGCAGTCTGCTTGTACTGATGTCGGTTGAACATCCCTTTCATTTGATGACGTGTATGGCTGAGCGATCAGCTGATGAAAGTAGCTGATAAGCTTGTGCTGAGTGAATCAACTGATCAGTTTCCAACTGATTAGTCAGTTGTCTTCAGTAATCCAGTTAGGTTCAACTGATCAGTTTCCAACTGATCAGTCAGTTAACTTCGAAAGATCAGTTCAGCTGGATTGGGTTGCCTTGATAACTCACGTGATACTTCAGTTAGGCAAGTTGTTTAATACGAATATTTGATAAGTTCGTCCAATAGATAAATGGTTTGTCAAACAACCGAAATTAAGTTTCCAACAATTTCCCCCTTTTGATGTTTGACAACACTAAGCGAATGATAACTGATCAGTTAAGCTTATAGACGTCCTTCAAATCGGTTATAGATAAAATAATAACTGTCGTGTACAGATTCGTACAATGAAAGAATGAAATAATCTGTATAAATAATTCCATGTACACATAAATCCATTAAATCCGTCAACTGATTTGACTGTAGCTTAGGTCTCTATTCCCCTTTTTTGTCAAACGCCTCCATTCTGATAGATAATCTTTTAACATCAGTTGATAGAACTTTAACAGAAGTGGCTACGTCTGATACTGCATTCAGCATAGTGGTTTGCATCAAGTCTATCTTTCTGGAAACAGATGTCTCCACAAAGTCAACTCTCTTGCTATTTACTTCCTGGGTGACAGAGAGGCTTTCAGCTAAGCCTCTATTCTTTCTAATATCTTCTATGGCAAGGGAAAGAGAGGTCACGGTAGCATTAACTGCCTTCAGCTTTTCTGAGTTGAATACCTCTGCATGTTCCAGTTTTAGAGTATGAGCGAGTTGAGTTCGCTGGATCTGGGAAACAACAGTGAGTATTTTGTGCATATTATTCTGAATGTCTTGAATTTCTTCAAGAACTGCTTCAAGATCACCAGACGACTGAAGAGGTAGATGTCCAGAAGTTCCAGGTTCTTGTTCTTTGGAGACTTGATCAAAGACCACCAAGGTCCTGTCAGATACAACTGTCTCGGTCATAGTGTGTTCTGGACCAACTGATTCAGTAACCTCTACTTGCGCTGGAGGAGGAGAAGAAAGATCCTGAGTAGCAACTGAACTGTCCTGATGTAGAGGTAAATCTGTAAGACCTTCAGTTGAAGGATCATCAACTGGTGCTTCTGCCTGAGAATCAGCTGCATTTTGTGCTTGCTCGTCAGTTGGAATATTTTCAAAATTGAGCAACTGAGCCTCCACATTTTCAGCGATTTCTTTTTCTGTGGACTGAGCTAGCACATTAGTTGGATCATCCTGCTGAACGGGCTCTTCAGTTAAGATAGGTGCCTCTACAATTGCTTGATCAGTCGAGTGATCAACTGATTCAGAAACGAGCTCCTCTGGTTGAGATTCCTGTACTACTGACTGAATAATTTCATCTATATTTGCAAGTGTTAAGTCAGCTTCTGAGTACAATGGTGGATCAGCAACAGAGGTTTCAGGCCCATCCTGAGCTTGCTCTTTATTCGGTGATGAGGGTTCTTCCTCTTCATCTGAAGACCCTCCATGAATAACTAATTCCTGATCTTGTTCCCAAAATCGTATCTGTACATGCAGGGAAGTAAAATCTGAATCCAACTGAGTAAGTACAGCTCGATCATTGTAAGCAGTTGGATTCGTCGGAATGTAGTTGACTTTCAACTTTTCAACTAGCTGAGCCAATTTCTTGGCTCTCATTAAATCAAAGAAATAATTTTTTCTTTCCAAAGCCTGCACAATAGTAGCAGCTTTGACTATCCTCAAAACGATGGCTTCCAACCTGATAAATTTTTTCAGCTGAGACTTCTTCTTCAATTGTTTGGCAAATGTGTGAGTTCTGTGTGTGATCCAAGCCTCATAAGTTTTCAGTTTTGATGCTGCAAAAGCGTTGACATGTTCCCAAATTAGGTCAATGTGGGTCTGGATAGCATTTGTTGGCCTGGGCTCTTCAATCATCTTGCCCTTACCTTTCTCATCAGAAAGAATGTGTGGAATGTTCAGACCCGAACGAGTCGTTTCCACCAGTTCTCGAATAGTGACCCCTTTAGGTCGAGCCTGAGCAAAAATGATAGGGTGATTGACAGTTTGTAGAGAAGATACTGCCCTGACAGACTCCTTTTCACCTGCTGAGGTGATGACCTTCTTGGATGGATCAGTTGATTGAGGCAACTGATCTCTTGCTGAAACTTCAGCTGGGATGGATTTTTGAGGAATAGCCTGAATAGGCTGTTGAGCGTCAGAAGGTTTCAGCCTTTCAGTAGCTTCCAGCGAGACTATTTGCTTGGTTTTCTGAGTTCTGGGATTTTTGGTGACTTTGGGAGATGAAGTTTTCTCCGTTTTCGATTCACTGACAATCAGCTTCCTTCTAGAGGTCTTCAGCTGTGCCAGAGTTTTTGCCTTTTTTGCAGACTTGGGAGCAGCCTGCTGTGCTCCAATCTCCTTTTTGATGTTGATGAATTGATCAGGAGTTAGATCCAGTTTGGCTTTGGGCGGCATAATATTCTTAGCATTGGAAACTTTGAATTTGGAAGATATTTCAGAATCATCAGCCACCAACCCTTTGATTTTCAGCAAATAGCTCAACTGAACAGCAAATCCTTTGGACTGTTTGGTAGATTGAAGCATGTTCTTCAACATGGTGAAGGTGAGTCACCTCCAGTTGAATCTTTGTCCTACCATGATAATGGTAAGGGCTTGATATTTCTCCAAGGTAAGGGCAGCAAAGGATCCTGCCTTTGCCAATAATCCCTTGGCTACAATGTCAGCCAACAACTGAACCTCATGTTTGAGTTCCTTCTTTGGATCGGAAACTTTGATTTTCAGTCCATCAGCGAGATTTGAGTCTGCATCTCTTCAATATCTGATACTTTAACATCAGCAAGGTGTGCCAATCCATCAGACGGCAACAAAAATATCTCACCAAAGGAGTCTTCAGATATGGTCAACAACTGACCATTGACAGTAGATGAGATGTTTCCATCCTGATTGATAAATCCACTGGAGTAGAAATCGAAAAGCTCTTTTGGATAGATCTCTTGGGAAGATTGTCCCAAGAATGTTCGAAGTCCTGTTGATTGAAGCTTCTGAAATACATCCTTGATATCGGCTTCTTTAATAGATAGGACTGAATCAAAATTGATTGCCACAGCATTCAACATATGCGCTGTAATCTGGTTCGCCATTTGAGCTGAATGATTTTCTGCAAAAAAGAAGGCTTGAATTTGCTTTTGCTCTGAGAAATTTGGATAAGCGTAAGAAGAAGAACTGAAATGGAGCCGGAGAAGTACTTTTGTACGCAACTGTTCGTATTATTGGACACGTGTCAGTCCATGAAAATTTTGCAATAAAAACGTGTGTTTGTGTGATAAGGACGTGTGTAGTAAATATGTGGATTATATGAGTCCACGATTCAACTTGTCATTTGTTGAAAGATAGCATTTAATGCTTGATAGATAGTCACGTAACTTAATTTAGAATAAAAAAATGGTTAATTGGTTAACGTATGTGAGAAGATTAGTGAATATCCGACTGAAAGATCAGTTGTAAAACTGTGTCCTTTCAGCTGAAGATATACTAACTTCTGTCTTCTCAGTTAACCTCTTAAAACCAATATTCCCCCCTAATAAATGCATATAAATATTAATCGAACTTAAGCAAGATTAATTAAATAAAAACCTATGCTTGGAAGATTAATCGTCTGCTGCAGTGACTGAGCCCTTTCATCTTCCTTGACCCTGCGCTATAAATAGAAGTGGCTCAGTTAGTATCAAACATATCAGTTATGAATATTCAGCAGATAATATGGCAGGTGCAAGTAGCTCAAGACTTCCAGATATTGCCGAAGAGTTTATGAACACTGCTCAGGAGAAACATAAAGTTGATATAGAATATGAGGTTTTTCATAAAATTCTTCGCTATTGGGAGGAGCTGCAAGAAATCCAGTTCCTATAAGAATGTGGAGAGGCGAACACTCGTAGAATGTTGGCAAAGCTGGACAAATATAGAGAGCGTTTGAACGTCACCGAGACGGTGAACCTTTTTGAGGATGGTTATCTCTACCAGCTGATGCTCCACAAGGAGAGGACTATTCTGGAGCGAATAGCTGTTTCTGATAGTTTTCTTAAGACTGCAACTGGCGAAGTATCCGGTTGGATGAAAAAATGGAAGGCTTTTGTTTAAGAAGAATATTTTGATGTAATCTGCAACAATTTCTTTAAATAAAGATTCATTTTGTTTTAGTGTTGTCTTTTATTTTTCTGCAATAGTTAATCTCATTAGCAAAAAAAAATTGACTAATTGATTCATAACAACAAACTGACAAGCTAACATCAGTTAAGAATTAGATAAATCGCACAAATATATCAACAACTGAGATATAATCATGGAGAACTAATTAAGATAAGTCTATTAAACCAAGTATGTTGCGAAAGTGAGAAAACTTAGTCTCGGGTAGTGGTTTGTGATGAAACTTAAAATTAATAATTTATTATATGTTAAAACCTATATTTTAAAATTTACGTTTCATTAAAATTATAAAATTACGTTATTTTAGTATTGTGTGTTTATATTTAAATGTCTTACTAAATATGTTTTATTTTAAGGTTTTCTACGTGTTGGTAAAATAATGATAACTCAAGATAGAAAATTCAAATGGAGGTGATTCAAATATTTTTGGAATCCTTGAGAAATTATCTACAACTTTGAAGAAGACATGATTGCCTAAAAAGTTGGTTAAGATGATCAAATTGTGAAAATATCAAAAGGAGGACAAATTTACTTTCACCATGACCAGCATATAGTAAAAAATCATAACTATTTCAATATTTAACCAAATGAG
>NC_133310.1:14949267-14951577 GCF_012295235.1 Primulina huaijiensis | reverse complement strand
CTCTCTGTGGATCGATCTCGTACTTACGAAATATATTACTTGCAGACAACCTACACTTGGGTGAATTATAATTTAAGTAGTAGCAAGTTTTTGGCGCCGTTGTCGGGGAGGTATAAATTAAGTTTATATTTGTTAATTATGTTTTATTTATAAGTATTGTGTTTTTTTTGTATGAGTATTTGGAGTCGAAAAAAAAGTGGTAGACTTATTCGAGTATCTGAAAATAATTTAAACATGGATGTTAATTCAAATAATCAAGATAATGATAACAATAATAATACTAATAATAATCACGAACATGATCAATTAAGAACACTTATGCACCATATGAACCCTATTAGAACTAGTGCCCCATCTTGTTTAGTTTTTCCTCCTGATGCATCTAATTTCAACTTTAAACCTCAAATTATTCAACTTTTACCAAATTTTCATGGCTTAGATTCTGAAAATCCATATTTACATCTAAGAGAATTTGAGGAAGTTTGTAACACTTATAATGATCAAAATAGTAGCATGGATATAGTTCGATTAAAGCTTTTCCCTTTTTCTTTAAAAGATAAAGCTAAAACATGGCTACAAAATTTGAGATCAAGTTCAATAAGATCATGGGAAGAAATGCAACAACAATTTCTCAAAAAGTTTTTTCCTTCCCATAGAACAAACTCTTTTAAAAGACAAATTACTACTTTTTCTCAAAAACAAGGAGAAACATTTTATCAATGTTGGGATAGATATAAAGAATTACTTAATACATGCCCACATCATGGTTTTGAAACATGGAGAATAGTTTCTCACTTTTATGAAGGTCTAATACCTAAAGATAGGCAAATGATAGAATTCATGTGTAATGGAACTTTTGAAGATAAAAACCCAAATGAAGCTATGGAGTATTTGGATTCATTAGCAGAAAATGCTCAAAATTGGGATAATATAGGCACAATAGAACCACCAACAACTAAAATCAATAATTCAACAAATGGGGGTGGTATCTATAATCTTAAAGATGATATAGATATTCAAGCTAAACTTGCATCTTTAGCAAGAAAAATTGAGTCATTAGAAATGAAAAAGAGTGGTCAATTAAAAAGTATTCAAGAAATTGTTTGTCATATATGTGATACACATGATCATGCTACAAAAGATTGTCCAACATTACCTTCATTTAAAGAATGTCTCCATGAACAAGCAAATTATGTTAACAATTATAAAAAACCAATACTAGATCCTTTTTCAACATCATATAATCCTGGATGGAAAAATCATCCTAATTTTAGTTGGAGGAATGATAATAATGCACAACCCTCACAACAATATTTTCAAAATAACCAAAATCATCAAGGTTATATTCCTTATGTTACACCTCCAAGAAAAAACTTTGAAGATGTAATTCATGCATTTATCCAAAAGCAAGAATCTATCAATATTCAAAACAGTCAATCTATGACTGATTTGAAAGAAACTCTTGCAAAATTTGCATCTGCACTTAATATTCATGAAAAAGGAAAATTTCCATCTCAACCTCAACCTAATCCTAAAAATCAAAATCAAGAATTAAAAAATGAAAAAATTGATCAAATAAAATCTGTTATTACCCTTAGAAGTGGTAAAATAGTTAATGATCCATATAGTAATGAAAACAAGGATCATTTAAAATCAAAGAGTAAGGATGATAATCCTGATACTTTTGAGAATGATGATACCTTAAATTCTAAAAATAATATGTTGAATGATAAATCATCTGAAATAGTAAATGAATCAAATAAACCTCCACCATTTCCTCATGCATTAACAAATCATAAAAAACAAAAAAATGATTCTGATATCTATGAAGTTTTTAAACAAGTAAAGATAAATATTCCATTATTAGATGCTATTAAACAAGTACCTTCATATGCAAAATTTTTAAAAGACTTATGTACAGTGAAGAGAAAATTGCATGTGAAGAAGAAAGCATTCTTGGCTGAACAAGTAAGTTCTATTCTTCAAAATAATTCTAGTTTAAAATATAAAGATCCTGGTTGTCCAACAATTTCATGTATTATTGGAGAAAATAAAATTAAAAAAGCTTTGTTAGATTTGGGAGCAAGTGTGAATTTACTTCCTTATTCAGTTTATAAAAAACATAATTTAGGAGAATTAAAACCCACCTCTGTTACTCTCTTACTGGCGGATAGGTCAATCAAAATACCTTGAGGTATTGTAGAAGATGTGTTGGTGCAAGTTGATGAATTCATATATCCTGTAGATTTTATTGTTTTGGATANCATATTCATGAAAAAGGAAAATTTCCATCTCAACCTCAACCTAATC
>NC_133310.1:14891800-14941992 GCF_012295235.1 Primulina huaijiensis | reverse complement strand
AATAGCGTGGCTCTGCCGGTTGTTCTAAATGAAATGTAATAATTTAATTTAACATTTATTTTATGCAGTTATATATTTATATAGTTATATATATAATCATAGGTACCATATATAAAATATCGGTGAATTCGGTATTTTCTATAGTGGGAACTATATTATATTAGGTGTGTGTTTAAATATTTTATTTTCTTGGAACCATTATTTATGGTGGTTTCCTTTGTTTTACTTTTAGTTAAACAATATTGCATAAAACAAGAATAAATCCTCGAGCCTTGACAAAATTTATAATTTGTAAACTTCGTTCTTGCATTTGGTAATCTATAAATTAATAAATTTAAACTTAAAATAACCTCTCTGTGGATCGATCTCGTACTTACGAAATATATTACTTGCAGACAACCTACACTTGGGTGAATTATAATTTAAATAGTAGCAGTTTGATGAAGATATCAGCTGCTTGCTGCTCAGTTGAGACGTATTCCTGTCTGATGTCCTTCTTCAGGGCATGATCTCTGATGAAGTGATGCTTGACATCGATGTTCTTGGTCCTTGAGTGAAGAACTGGGTTATACGTGATAGCAATTGTGCTTGTATTATCACAAAATATAGGCGATTCCTTGGCGATAACTCCATAGTCTTTCAGTTGTTGCTGAATCCAGAGCAGTTGAGCGCAGCAACTTCCAGCAGCAAGATATTCTGCTTCAGACGTGGAAGTAGCTATGGATGTTTGCTTCTTGCTGAACCAAGAGATCAGTCTGTCTCCTAGAAACTGACATGATCCACTTGTACTTTTTTGATCAAGCTTACATCCTGCATAATCTGTATCTGAATATCCAACTAAATTGAAATATGAGTCTTTAGAATACCACAGCCCAACATTTTGTGTGCCCTTAAGATATTTTAAAATCCTTTTGGCGGCTGGGAAATGTGATTGCTTAAGGTTTGCTTGAAATCGAGCACACATGCATACAACAAATACAATATCAGGACGACTAACAGTTAGGTACAATAATTAACCTATTAAACCTCTGTATAATGTCGCCTCAACTGATATTCCCCCTTGATCATTGTCTAGTTTGACTGATGAACTCATGGGAGTGCTTGCTGCTGAGCATGATTCCATGCCAAATTGCTTAAGCAGTTCCTTCGTATATTTGGTCTGACTGATAAAGATACCAGTTTCCAGTTGCTTCACTTGCAGTCAAAGGAAAAATGTCAGTTCACCCATCATGTTCATTTCGAATTTGTCCTGCATCAACTTAGCAATCTTCTCGCATAATTTGGGGTTAGTTGAATCAAATATAATATCATCAACGTAAATTTGAACAAGTAGAATATGATCCTTCTTAGAGAATTTGAACAAGGTCTTATCAACTGATCCAACTGAAAAATCATGATCAGTTAGGAATTTTGAAAGCGTTTCATACCAAGCTCTTGGAGCTTGTTTCAGACAATATAAGGCTTTGTTCAAATGGTAGACATGATCAGGAAAAGTATTATTGATGAAACCTGGAGGTTGATCTACATAGACTTCTTCCTGCAGCTGACCGTTTAAAATGCGCTCTTCACATCCATCTGGTAGACTTTGAAGTTCTTGAATGTTGCATAGGCAAGGAATATTCGGATGGCTTCCAGTTTTGCAACTGGGGCATATGTTTCATCATAGTCAATTCCTTCTTACTGCCTATATCCTTGTGCTACCAGTCTCGCCTTGTTGCGCACAACTGAACCATCTATGTTCAGTTTGTTCCTGTATACCCATTTTGTACCTATAATAGTTTTTGAAAGTGGTCTTGGAACTGAGTTCCAGACATTATTATGGGTAAACTGATTCAGCTCCTCTTGCATTGCATTTATCCAGTTTTAATCAGCAAGAGCCTCATCAGTTTTCTTTGGTTCAAATTGTGATACGAAAACTGAATGAATAAATTAATTAAGCATCTGATTTCTTGTTCTTACCGGATAAGATGGATTACCTATCACTAATTCTGGTGGATGTGATTTCTTCCATCTGAGTTCAGTGTTTGTTGTATCCAAGTTGGTAATTGCTTCTGTATCAGTTGGAGCTTCATCAGTTGGCAGTTGAATATTCTCAATAGACTCCTCCAACTGAACATCAGGAATAGCTTATTGTTCAACTGGTTGTTCTAATACTTCTGGTTCTGGTGTTTGGAGGTTGTTGTGATTGATATGATTATCTTCTTCATCTTCATCCTCCAAACTGATATCTGTAAGTCTATCAATTAGCTCAACTGGATCAGTTGGCTTATCAGTTAGAGCGTTTTCCTCAAAAACAACATGGATAGATATTTCAACATTCAAAGAATTTTTATTGAAAAATCTATATGCTTTGCTAACTGAAGAATACCCAAGAAATATTCCCTCTGCAGATTTTGCATCAAAGGTTTTTAAATGATTTTTACCATTATCGAGAATAAAACATCTGCAGCCGAATATTTTGAAGTAGGAGACTACACTTTTTCTTCCATGCCAGATCTCATATGGTGTTTTCATATGATTCTTATTCATCATCGATCTGTTCTGAGTATAACACGCAGTGTTTACTGCCTCTGCCCAAAACCTTTGAGAACGCCCGAATCAGCAAGCATTGTTCTAGCAGCATCTATAAGGGTCCAGTTTCTCCTTTCAGCTACACCATTTTGCTGAGGAGTTCTAGCTGCTGAGAGCTCATGCTTAATTTCAGAATTTTCTAAAAAATTTGAAATAGTTTGATTGATGAATTCAGTTCCTCGATCAGATCTGATTCTATCAATTCCAACTGATTTTTCATTTAATAATCTTTTGAAAAGCTTTATCAATTGTGCAACAGTTTGGTCTTTGGATTTGAGAAAAATAACCCAAGTAAATATTGAAAAATAATCCACAATCACCAAGGTCTATTTCATTCCCCCTAAGCTCATGATTGGTATTGGACCAAAAAGATCCATATGTAATAGTTCTAAGCATCGGGAAGAAGATTTACGGCCCTTGTTTTTAAAAGAAGATTTTACTTGTTTACCAAACTGAAATGCTGAACAAATTTTATCTTTGACAAAGTCCATTTTGGGCAAACCAGTTACAAGATCGTGGTTACTCAGTTATGCAATGGATTTAAAGTTCAGGTGGTTCAATCTCTTATGCCACAACCAGTTTTTAGAAATTTTTGAAGCAATGAAACATACTGGTGCATAAGGTTGATCATTCCAACTGACTTTGTAAGTGTTTCCACACCGTTTGCCAGTTAGAATAACCTCATCAGTTGAGTCTTTGACTGAACAAGAGTGTTTGTCAAACTAAACTGAGAATCCGTTATCGCATAACTGACTGATGCTAATCAGATTATACTTGAGATTCTCAACTAATAAAACATCATTAATCGTAAATTTACCATGGATAAGCTTACCCTTACTCACAGTTTTACCTTTGGAATTATCTCCAAAACTGATGTTTGGTCCAGTGTACTTGATCAGTTGAGATATCAGATCTGCATTTCCTGTCATGTGTCGTGAGCATACACTATCTAAGTACCAGATTGATTCCTTAATTGTACCTGTTACCTGCAATCACACTATAGAACCCGTAAATTAGACTACGTATAAGCCATGCATAATTCCTAGTATTTAAATTAAAATTATTTTTATGCATGAGGATTTAAATTCTTTTCTTTAAATTTAATTATTTTACGCAGTAGTTTAATTACTATCTCTTCAGTTAAATAAGTGAGGCCGGACAGGAGTTGGAGTTTTGAGATAAAATTTAATACTGAGAAAACATTCCCAGAATTTATTTAAGATAAATAATAAGTTAACTTAGTGTGAAAGAGAATTTAAGAATTTAATTAATTAATTAGAGATAAGTAGTAAATAAATTTCTTTGGGTTCAATAATTAATTAAAAATGCTAAATTAAAATATGTGATCAATTGAGATAAGTTAATCTAGACTTATTTTAATTAAGAAATTATAATTTAACATGATAGTAAATTACCTTTAAGATTTAAAGATTTAGCCCTGCATGCAAAATAATGTCTATCCTAAGTTAATTTATTAATTCACTAAATTATTTAATGGGTAGATAAAACACTAAAGATTTAAAATACAATATTTAAGCAATATTTTTCCCTCCCATTATCTCAAATTTTCGGCCATCATCTTTTAGAGATTTAATTAATTTGTCAACTCACAATTTTGATTACCTTTCCTTATCCCTCATTGGTAGAATAAATCCTTCAAATTTAAATCTTCAATAAATATTAATTAAGCAATTTTCCTACCCCTTTTGACTAGATAAAATCGGCCACTTCATTTTATAAGATTTGATTTTTGTCAACTCACCAATTTTTATATCTTCCCTTATCCCTTCTTTGTAATATAATTCCTCCACTTTAATCACCAACAAATATTAATTAAGCAATATCCTTGCCTTCATTTTTATTGGAAAAAAATCGGCCCCTTGATAGATTTAAAAATATTTGACAACTTACCATTTTATTTCTTTCATTAAGCCTTTTCTTGGTAGATAATTCCCTTAATTTTAATCATCAATAATTAAATATTCAAGCAATATTTCTACCGCATTCGAATGCAAAAATCGGCTCTTGATATCATCCCCCAATAAAATCAAATCATCCCACCATATCATATCATTCCTATCTAGCAAGCAACAAGGATAGAAAGATTTTCATTGCCATTCAAACTCTCTAATTAATTAGTAGACTTCCCTCATTTCCCTAGCCATTTTCTCCCTCACCATCTTCAAAAATTCAGAGCACTTTCAGAAGAGAAAATCTTGCACCTCCATCAAAAACAAGAGAGAAAACAAGTAAGAAAAGAAGAAGACTCCTCCTCCGCGCCGCGTAGTCGTTTCGTTTGTTTTTCTTTCAAAACAAACCAAGGCATGTCTATATCCTTCATTTCTCTTCAATCAAGCCATATAGGTATTTTTAAACATCACTTATGCATGATTTGTATAGCAAAAACCGAAATCTATATCAAGCAATTTTCGAAAATATGTGCAGATTTTTCGGCTCTCTTCTTTGTGCCTTCACAGTTTGAATGTTTGTGATGATTTCAGGGTGTGGCTTGTGTCCGGGCTCCCAAGGCTGCACCTAGGCACGTACTAGGGTGTGTCAAGACTATGTTGGTCCATTAGTTCAAGCCCCATGCATGCTGGAATTGAGAAAATACAGCAACTCTTCCATAGAGTCATTTTGTGTCTCGAGTTGCACGATTTTGGTCTAAGGCAAGTGTTCTGATCTTGGCTGCCCTAGGGGCTGTAGCTATGGTTAGAACCCTTCCCTAGCATGTCTAAGACGTGACCAAGAAGCCCTTTCATGGCTTGGTTCATGGTACCATCGGTTTTAAAACAAACAATACACAACAGCTCCTTCGCCCCTTCATTTTCTGCATGTGTAGTGTGTGTTCGGTTTTGGGTGTTGGTGTGGATCTTGGTTGGCTCTTTAGCCATCAGACATGGTTCATACCATACCCCTTGTTGTCTAGATCATGCCATGGTCAATCAAATGTCCACTAGAATGACGTGGGACAGCAAACGAAGCAACCCTCCCCACGCGTGTACGTGCGTTCTCGGGCGGGAGCTTCGAACCATTTTGGTTGTGGGTTGGATTGTGGCTGGCCTAGGGCCCTTGGCAATGGTTCAAACCAACCCTTAGGATGTTGGGAAGAGGCTCTGGTTGTTGGTTCAAGCCCCAATGGCCATTAGCCTTGCAAACGACGCAAGGAAACGCTTACACAGCTGCTGTAATTTCTGGACAGCAAGTTGTGCTGCGGTTCAGAGGGGTATTTCGAGTTCTTGGTTGGCTTTTAGCCTATGGCCATGGACTGGACAGTACCTCATCAAGTTAGGAAGGTCATGCTTTTGGCCGTTCATGATTCGGATCATTTTAGAGGTCGTACGAGAATTTACGGTGCAATGTGCCAAAATCACTTTCGAAAGAGCGTTTCACGTTTTTGGCCTCCATTCACTAAATTTCGAGTACTGTAAATTTAAGAGCATTATTTCATCATTTTAAGAGTATTTTAATCATGACTAAACGTTGGTTCGGTGTTGGTTCGGGTTGGCGGAGTCATGATTAAATACTAAGTCAGTGGGCGTAATTGTCTAGTTTTTTGGATTCAATTACAAAGTTTGGTCAAGTAAATCATCTGCATATTTTTCATGACATAATTAGGTCGCAGCGAGCCTGGGAACGATCCAACCCCTTTGGTAAAATAAATACAGGATATTTAATTACGTTATTTGATTATATTACGTGCAAAATATTCATTTTGAGATTGATGCGATATTGCTTGTGGTCACTTTACTATCATGGGAATATTACTTCACCCGGTCGCTAGTTACCGGTCAGTTCAGTTTTGTACCACCCAGTATACTGTGGCATTAGTCTAATCAGACGATTAGTATTTCACCCGGTCGTCCGTTACCGGTCCCGGTCGTCAGTTACCGGTCAGTTCAGTTCAGTTCAGTTCAGGGGCCACTTGCGTAGACCATAATCTCACCAGAAAATTATTACGAGTTATTTTATGACAGGGTTCTACGGAGCAAACATTTCACTTACTACTTTCAGTTCAGTTCAGTTCAATTCAGTTATGCACGTAATAATAATTATGATGCGATTTTCAGTTCAGTTATGCACGTATTACATTTACTCATGACATGATATTTTCACTTTGCATGCGATTTTATTATTATTACTTGTTATTTACGATGTATGCATGCTGAGTCTTTAAACTCAATAGACTTAATTGTTGTAGGTACTGATGAGTTCGGGATCGAGGACGGGAACCAGTGAGCCATCGAGGGTCGACAGTAGTGGAACTCGAGGACCTCATTTTTAGCATTTACTATTTTAGGGCTCAAACATTTTTCTCGTTGTTGGATTATTTTAAATTATTATTTTGCAAACAAACATTTACTTCCGCTGCTATTTTGAACATCAAACTTTATTTATCAGTTTATTTATGAATTAGGCATTTTAATTAGTGAAAAAGAAAATTTTTAAATTTTTTCGCAAATTTTCAAGTACGAATTAAGAGGCCTCTACACACACACACGATATAATTTTTGGTACCCTTTTCTATTTGGGTCCTAAACTGATTAGTCTTTTAGGAACCCAGACTTGGATTAGTCTGACTGACTGTCCAGTTGATGTATTCCAGATGGTCTTTCTCGATTTGTGTGTGTTTGGTGTGTAGTGTGCAGATGATACAACATGTGATTTAGCTTTATTCGACTGATTGTTCAGCCGATATCTTTTCTGAACCGGCTTGCTGTTATAGTAATTGGAGTAGCCATTTGAATATTTCCTGCTGAATCTTTTTGATGACTGACTACGTGAGTCAGTTGAAACTTTTGGGCTATAACCAATACCATATCTTCTAGCCTTGTTCGTACTTTCAGTAGGCTGTTCAACCAGTTTACTTGGCTCAGCTTATTCTTGTACCATAACTGATTTGACAAAGTGAATGTATTTCCCTTTATCCATATTCAGTTTTGGTCGAGTATCATTGGGAATCATTTCATCTTGGGTGCTGAACCCTAAACCAGTTTTATCAGTAACTGATTTCTGTGAGTTCTGCATTTCAGTTAATGCAACAGATGATTTGTTCTAAGCCTGAATGAGCTCAGTTTGCTTTGTATTCTCAAGAGTCAACTTTTGAATCATTGATTGATTCCTGCTCTTTTCATCATTGAGCTCAGCAATCTCCCTTTTCAGACTCAACACATCAATTGATTATCAGTTTTAGTTTTATTGTCTATGAGACCAGTTTGCTTTGCTCTGGCCTTTTCAAACGATAAGGCGAGCTTATGATACTCATTAACCATGTCATGAAAAGTTAAAATAAGTTCTTCTGTAGTGAAATCAGTTGAGCTGAAGTCAAATACCTGTTGACTGCTTGACTCCTCTTCTGTATCACCAGCCATTAGACACTTCACTTCCTCTTCACCATCACTGGAACAGCATGAGTTTTCTGGTTCTGACTCCTCGCTGTCAGTTTCTGCCCATTTAGATTTACTTTCTTCAGCTAGGAGTACCTCATGCTTCTTCCTGGAAAACTTCTTATCATCCTTGGATCTCTTTCTATGCTCATATGTCTTCTTTCTTCTTTCAGTCGAGCCCTGACTGTCTTTCTTGGGTTTGGGACAGTCAGCAATGAAGTGACCGGGTTTGCCACAGTCGTAGCAGCCATTTGATTCCTCTTTAGAATTATTTCTCTGATAGTTCTCCTGGAAGTTCCCTTGATTTCTTCTCATAAATCTTCCGAATTTTTTAATAAACAATGACATAGCATCATTGCTCAATTGATCAGCAGTCTTCTCGACTGAACCAGTTGGTTCTGTTCTGACAGCAGCTAATGCAGTTGTGACTGCTGGAGGAAAAGGCTCTCCTTCTCGAGTTCGTAGCTCAAACTCATAGGCTTTCAGATCAGCGAATAGATCATGAAGCTCAACTCTGTTCAGATCCTTGGATTCCCTCATTGCCATGGTCTTTACGTCCCACTCCTTGGGAAGACCTCTGATTACTTTTAATGCAACTTCTTTGTTGGTATATACTTTTCCAAGTGCATTGAGTTCATTGATGATGCAGCTGACTCTCTCATTATACTCATGCATCGATTCTCCAGTTCTCATCTTGATGTTGTCAAACTTCTGCACAGCAACAGAAAGTTTATTCTCTTTGGTTTGTTCGTTTCCTTCACACAGCTGGATCAACTTTTCCCAAAGCTCCTTAGCTGTCTTACACATCTTGATCTTGCTGAAGGTTACTTTGTCCAGTGTCTTGTACAGTATATCCTTTGCCACATTATCCAGATTTTCTTTTCTTTTGTCTTCTGTTGTCCATTCATCTCTGGGCTTTTCAATACGGTGAGGTGCCCCTTCAGTAATAACCACTGCTGTATTGGCTTTGAAAATCTTCATCGGTCCTTCAGTGATAACGTACCACATGTCATCATCTTGTGCAGCTAAGTGAGCCTGCATTCTTATTTTCTAGTCATCGAAGTCGTCTCTGGAAAACATAGGGATCTTGTTGAAGGAAGACATAATGATCAGTTTGAAAGTGTAGATATTCTGAGATGAGATATAACCGCTCTGATACCACTTGAAAGGATTGGTTAAGAAGTGAAATGTGTTTAGAAGGGGGGTTGAATAAACACTCACAAATTATGTTCCTTTTTCGTTAGTTGAGTCCAGTTTAATGACAAACTGATACTTAATATCTTGTTAGTCGATGACAATCAGTTTAACTGAGAAAACAATTGCGGAAGTAAACTGAATGAATGATAGAATAACTAAAATAAAAAGTAACTGAAGTGAAAAGCACGCGATTTGTTTCTGGATGTTCGGAGAATGGAATAACTCCTACGTCACCCCTTCTATCACGAAGATAGGATTTCTACTAAAAGACTTTGATCGAATACAATGTTTGTACTGACCCACTTCAGTTTGGTCTTATCAATGCCATAGCTGAAACTCTTAGTTACAACAGGCTATTTCAGTTTGTGACTGATCTTAGCACAACTTAACAATATAACAGAGATTGCAGTGTGCTAACAAGCTCAAAGACGGTAGCCTTGAATGCTACAGATAGAACTTAGTAAGAGTGAGCTTTTGATTTCAGCAGAGTAACAGTTTGAGTAAAATATTTGTTCTTGTATTTTCTTCAGCTGCTCTGTTCGCCTATTTATAGGCATCTCTTCCAACTGTAACTTGATATAATATTTGAATTTTATATCCGTTGATTGCCACGTCGATATTCTCCTGACAATCGTACACTGTAGACTCTGAAATACGGCGTTCCACTACGATTTGCAGTATGATTGTATTGATGTCGGTTGAACATCCCTTTCATTTGATGACGTGTATGGTTGAGCGATCAGCTGATGAAAGTAGCTGATAAGCTTGTGCTGAGTGAATCAACTGATCAGTTTCCAACTGATCAGTCAGCTGTCTTCAGTAATCCAGTTAGGTTCAGCTAATCAGTTTCCAACTGATCAGTCAGTTAACTTCGAAAGATCAGTTCAGCTGGATTCGGTTGCCTTGATAACTCACGTGATACTTCAGTTAGGCAAGTTGTTTAATACGAATATTTGATCAGTTCGTCCAATAGATAAATGGTTTGTCAAACAGCCGAAATTAAGTTTCCAACAAATCTTTAACATGATCATACTAACTTCAAATTAAAGCATAAAAATCTATAATTAAATCGTTAACAAAATCTATAAAACTTTGACTATCAAGCTAATACGGAAATAAAGTCCCTCGGGAGTGTACTGTCTACCTCGATCCAATCAAGCGTCAGCGCCTCTCTCAAAATCATCATCTGCAGCATTCAAATCTGCTGAGTCATTACGCTTTAAACAAAAGTAACAAATAATATATATACAAACACATGCATTAAAAAATATTTTATTTAAAATAAGCTTGTAATCATAAATTGTAAAATCGTAGAATCGTAAAGCTGTAAGTCATTTATCATTTTGGGTGAATTTTGATCTTTGAAAGTGAATAGTCTTTTATCCTCTGGTCAACTGATCAGTCTTAGCTCACCATTGCGCATGGGGACGGGCACTAGACATCGACGTAAAAATGGAAATACCATCGTTGGGCTCCCTTTGGGGCCATTTCCCGTAAATGGGCTCCCTCAGAGCCTTTTCCCTCACGATATTTACAAAAAATCATATATCATATCCTCTTTGTCACAATCAATTCACATCCTTCAAAATATTTTTCTTCTCCTTTTAATTCATAAAATATCAAGACTTTCCAAAAATAATATTTTAACAATAAAAATTGCACAGCTTTACCATTAATAAAAAATATAATTTCTTCATCAAAATCATCATAATATATAATTTAACATGCGTTATGACCCTTCGGGAAGCTGCCAACCATTTTCGTACTACCCAGTTGTAAAATGACCGTTTTGCCACTGGACATAAAATTTCTCGATTTTGACTTTTTCTTACTTTCATTGACTCTAGACCATCCCAAATAATTATTTAAGCTTAAGTTAAATTTTTAAATGTTATTATTTGACTTAAATTTGAGTCTTTCAATTTAATTTCATATTTACTAATTCGTCAAGCGTTTCATTCTTCTAATTAATTCAAACTTTAATATTTTCTTTCCAAACTTTAAACATGGACTTTTTATACCTAAACCACCCTCGTGAACCATGAATCGATCCCTATGGACCATGGTTGGAACCCGTTTTCTTTTTCCTAGCCATAATTCGAACCCTAGCTTCCATCTCGAGCCAACTCTCGATTTCCTTGAACCATGGCCGAGCCACCTCGATCCATCCCATGACCAGACCTCCTAAGGACCCTAATGACCACGCCTAGACCATATAACCATCCCCTAGCCCACGCCACAGCCTCCTGCACATGAGCCGCGGTCGTTTCCTAGGAGTCTACCAAACTAGGACTCTTTTTCTCAAGCCACCACCGAACCATCATGGACCAGCCCCTCACCCGAGCCTCCTGGACCCTCACTGACCTAGCCTAACCCAGCGCACGAGCCCCTAGCCACAAGACCAGCCCCTGCACGTGAGCCCCTAAGAACGGCGCGAGTTCTCTCATGCTTTGGTCGAGCAACCACTCGAGCCTAATCCCTCCCGACCCTTACCGGACCACCCTCAGACTTAGCCAAGACCACCCAAGAAAAGTGTAATAACCGAGAATTTTATGTTGATAATCTGAGATTAATGATTATGAATTGTTGCGATTATAGGTGGACCACGCCGAGACCAGAATTGGAAATGCATGAGTATTGTATGTATGGAATACAGCAGACTTCGCGCATATGCGCGAGACGAGGCAGAAGACCTTGCGCATATGCGCGAGACGAGGCGCGCATATGGGCGAGCATGTGATATTGCCAAGTGCCGAGACAGTAGGTCTCGCGCATATGCGCGGGGACAGGGCACGCATATGCGCGAGCAGTTGCTAGGTACAATGCCGAGACAGAGAGTCTCGCGCATATGCGCCGATGATGGTCGTGCATATGCGTGAGACGTGCAGTACATAGATTAATCCACTTGTTCTTGCCATGCAATAAAAAGATAAACTTTTGTCTTTAATTCAGAAAAGGGGGAGAAAGAAACGAAGGAAGCTCCAAAGAAAGTTTCAAAGGGTTTAAAGTCATAGATTTGTGATTTGTGCAAGATCCGGTCGTTAGAACTACAATCTGACTTTAGTTACGTGTTCCTCTCGTCGAAGGCTTCAAAAAGACGTAAGTTTTCTTATGTTTCGTTATGATTTGAAAACATGATATTGAGGGAATCATGATTTGATCTATATTATGTGTTCCTGCGATTGTAGTAATCGTATAATCGAAACCAAGATCGAAGAACGGATACCGTATGAAATTGTTATGATTTTACAGATTTGAATTGACTGAGATTATACAGATTTGTATCAGATTTTGTTTATCGATTGATTATGAGTTGTTGAGATTGGTACCTGTTGTTATTGTATTGCTGGGTATATCGAGATTGTGCTGTTATGACGTCGAAACAGAATTAGATTGAGTTCTGATTATATCCAGTATTGGTTGGGTTGTATATTGATATTGTACTCCTCAATAATGTCATTTCCAGATTGAGTATTGACAGCTTCGAATTCAAGACTTCGACTTTGGCAGATCGACAAAAGAAAGGTATAAATCAATGTTAAACCGGGAAGATACGACTCGAGTTAAATTCGACTTGAGTTTTCCCAAAACCACATACTTTATTTTATTGCATTGATGTTTGCAATTCATGAGATTGTTATGCTTAGTCTATTGCTTTATAGCAGAGCATGTATTGAGTCATGGGCAGATGTGCCTAGTCTTTGCAGAGCCGCCAAGACACTGGACTTTTGATGTATCGATGTGCTTAGGAGTAGATCGACTCTTTTTGCAGAAATTCCATAGAGAATGCCAAAGTCTGGAAATAAGAACGTACCACCATCTAGCTGGGAGAGTAGGTGGGAGAAGGTTGCGTTCTTATTCGATCGGGATCCCTAGATTAGAGAAGAGTCGAGTCAGAGATTATGAGTCAAGAGTCTGATTTACAGTTTTATATCGATTCATGTCTTTCAGATTATGATACATGTTATTGATAACTGTTATATGCTTTTATATCTGTTTCTACGATTGCATGTATACGTTGTTTATACTGGGAACATATTTCTCACCGGAGTTATCCGGCTATTGTTGTGTTTGTATGTTTGCAAGACAACAGGAGGGACAGGATCAGGGTCGAGAAGAGGATGAGAGACTGAGATTAGAGTGGAGATGTTTTCATTACCTGATATGTAGTAAATGAACATTAGCTGTTATGTACAAGAATTGTATTTTTTTGATCTAGACGTTGACCTCGTAAATGAAATAAGATTTATTTCAAATGTTGCGCACTCATGTATTGTAAAATAAAAACAAAAAAATTATGACCCAGTTTACTTTATTGTTACATTTGATCCTAATAATTATTCAGAAAATGAATTAGCGTCCGGGTCCCCACGCTAAGCCTTGACCCCCCCGCAGCAACATACCGTGTCATGCCATCTATACGAGTGGGAAGAGTCTAGCCCTGCTGGGACCCTACCAGACCCTGAACCATGACCCACATGACCCCTAGCCAAGCCTCGGCTGAGCCGCATGGTGCCAAGAATTAGCTCTGAAGCTCGAAACTTTAATTTTGACAATAAAACTCAAATATTAACCTAAATTTTCATCTAACTTGACTCGAGGAATTAGCTCTGAAGCTCGGGGATTAGCTCAACAAGAAGCTATGCTTTAGAAAATCGCATCAATCAAAGAAGCTCAACCATGTGTGTCCTAAAAGGACAAAAAAGGGAGCCAAAAGAGGAGCTAATAGATTGGACAAATTTATTATGCATAAAATAAACCTTGAATATACCAAAGTGACTCTTCGTGTGTTTGGATAAATGAATGAATACAATCAATGCTTGCTTGGAATGCAAAGGGTTGGCCATGAGGGAGTTCAAAGGACAAAATCTCACCTATAAATACACCATTGTGTGTTGAAGAGACCACACCAAAAACCGTCACATAAAAATCAGCCCTCTCCTCTCCTCTCTTCTCCATTTCGGTGTCTAAGGCAAGAAGAAAAGGGAGAAGGTTTCGTGCAGTCCGAGTGATCAGAAGATAAGTCAAAGTGCTGCTGGAGTCGCTTAAAAAAAATCTAGGCAAAGTACTGCAAAGATTCGGTCATCATCTGACCAAGATTCAACAGGAGTTGTACTTCCGGACTCGGCAATTTCGAAAATTACACCTTCGAATTGGTAAGTGGGTTTTTTGTTATATAATTCGTTGTATTTTAAAACTTGATTAAAAATATCGTAACGTACGTTATGTATGTTCTTATTTTCGAAAGTCAACATGTTCTTATCTTTAAAATTTCGATCGATGAATATTAGGTTTCTTTCTGGTCTTCGGTATTCTTTGATTCCGTTGTATTCGTTGAAAGTTCTGATAAGTTTTGTTCGATAAATCTGAATTTTGTGATGCACTGTTACAATTCGAATTGAAATGGGACGAGAATTGTAATTCTGTCTGGCCCCCATCGGTGGGTATAAAACCATGTTCTGTCTGGCCCCATCGGTGGGTATAAAACCATGTTCTGGCCTTACCCCTTAGAGGACTAACATATTGGGGACAATTTGACCATAGAAATGAAATGATTAATAGTGTTGTGTTTGTTTTGAATCGTTCTGTTTTGCTTCTGAACTGCTCTGAATCGTCTGATAACTTCTGTATCATATTTGATTCGTTTATGTTATGATAAGTTAAAATTAATAAGATTTGAAAGTTTATTAAAGAAATGCTTTAAAGATTAAGTTCTATATGTATCATTGGAAATCGATCGACCCCCCACTTGCTGAGTGTTTCCCAAAACACTCATCCCTTATAAATTTCAGATAAAAATGAAGAGCAACTGAATGAGGAGGAACAAGAAGCTTTCTGGGGATGGTAGTCGATGAGCAAGATTCAAGAATCAAGATTTTATTTTCCTTTCATTTAGTTTCCGCTTCCACAACTTTGATGTATTTTTATTCTATTTTCAATGTAAAGACAATGTTTTAGTTATGAAAAAGACTGGTTATTTGGCATTTCGATACGAGGCTTAATTGTTTTCAAGTAATTGTTAAAAAATGCCGGATGTCACCGACGCTTTGGATACGGGGCGTGTCATTTAAGTTGTATCAGAGCCGCCAGGTTCATAACCCCGCTGAGATTTTGACAGACAAAATTTGGCGAAATCAAATTTTGGCGAAAGCCTAGTGCATCCCAATCTAAGTCCAACTTTCATTTGTTCCTTAAATTTCCGAGAAACTCAAAATCTATCCCTTCAATCGTTCCGCAAATTCTTAGTATCGAAAATTCCACGACAACGTTGTTTCAATTTTTTGTGCCTTTCTATCTTTTATACGATTCTGATATTTTACCTCCATTTATTATAGGAAACAATCATGGATCCTCAAAGCGTTATAACTGAACTTCAAAAACAGCTCCAAGAAAAAAATACAGAAATTAAAATATTGAAAGATAAAAATGGCAAACTCGAGAGGGATAACTATCAGTTAGATGGGAATAACGTATGCATGATGGAAGATCTTCGTGAGGCTAGAGAAGAAGAGAAAAGACTGCGCGTTGACGTTAGATGCTATACTGAGTATTATCTAGAGTCAGAACGTCAACACGAGATCACCAAGCGAGAGTTGAACAAAACGCAAGATAGGATTTTGACGCTCCAAATCCGGGATGATAGTCTTCACAAAACACAACGACGCCTCAATGAGGCAGTAAACCAATCGACAATACAAGAGCTTCAAGACCAAGTAAACAACCTTGATGACCTCAATACACAGTTGCAGAACTACATTGATCAACTACAGAATGACATGATCAATATGGAAGATCTCATAGGTGAACTTGAAGCTAACCAAGGAGAAAACCCCATTGAAGAAGAAGAAATCAACGAAGCAATAGGAGAAGGTGAAGTAATAGACGAGTAGGGAGATCCCTAGTATGGGCATCGATTTTATTTAGAACCCTTAGGTTAATCGTTTTCTTTAAAAAAAAATTTGAATGTATGAATTTCAAAATTTTATGAAAATATTTCTTTGATTATGCATTGCTCCAAAACAAATAAATTAATTAAATATATGTTTATAGAAAATGGCAGGCAGACCACTTAGAGACAACAGAAACCCCCGCGGAGTAAATCTCAACGTGAACGAAAATCCACCATCACCACCAAGGATGAATCTTAGTCGGGAAGATATGATGGCTATTGCAACTATAGTAACCGCCACACTGCAAGGAATCATGAACCCTATTGCCAATGCTATTCAGCCGCCCCCAGAACCACAACCGCAAGGGATCAAGTATCATTATGAATCCCTTCGGAAGAATCGAGTTCCAACTTTTGATGGAAACCCAGATCCAGAAGTCAGTCATAACTGGCTCAAGAATGTTGAAACTCATCTGCATTTACTGGAGGTACCTGAAGGATTGAGAGTAGAAGTTGTGACACCGTTTTTGGAATATCGAGCAAGGAAGTGGTGGGACAAATCAAGTGGCAAACATTCAGGAGAGAATTTTTGAAATAGTATTACCCAATAGCATTTCGTTTACAAAAGTTAAGCGAGTTTGAAAACTTCAAGCAGACACCGGACATGACAATTATGGAATATACCTCAAGGTTCAATGATCTGGGAACCTATGTTCCAACGATCATGTCTGATGAAACATTGAAAATGCATCGTTTTAAAAAGGGACTGAACAACCGGATTCAATCGGCTTTGGCAGTATTCAAGCCAAACAATTTTGCAGATTTTATGGGTGTGGCAATGAGCGCGGAAACGGATATCAAACGCCGCGAAGAAGAAAACAAGAACAAGAGACCGTTGGTCAGTCAATCTGCTCAGAATGGCCCCAAATTCAAAAGGCCAAACTATTCAAGCGGCCCCTCAAAAGGAACTTTTAACATTACTGACAATACAGAAGGAAAGTGGTGCGATACTTGTCGACAGAAGCACATTGGAGAATGTTATAGGAAAACAGGCGCTTGTTTAAGATGTGGTAAGGTGGGTCATCAGATTAAAGATTGTCCAGACAACAAAGACAAAGGGACGGGACCCAGCAAATCAAATGAAAATAAGACCAATGCTCGGGTGTATGCAATAACTCAGGAAGAGGCTGATAACACCAATGTAGTGGTGACAGGTACTGTTTTACTCAATGAAATACCTGCATATACTTTGTTTGATTGTGATGCTACGCACTCATTTGTGTGTAGAAGATTTGCTAAGAAGCTTAAACTTGAGCATGAAATTTTTAGTGAACCGTTAAGAGTGGCAACACCTGCGAGTAAAACAATTGAAACCCACAAGGTGTATCGAAAGTGTAAAATTTGTATCAGCAAACAAATTTTGCGGCAGAATTGATTAAACTCAATATGATTGAGTTTAATATCATTCTTGGAATGGATTGGTTAGCTAAAAACCATGCATAGTGGACTGCCAAGAGAAAAATGTTAGACTCCGGACTCCGACTAAAGAAGAGATCATATATAACGGAAAATCCAAGGAACAAAAATCACTTCTTTCTGCCTCACAAGCCTGGAAAGCCATGAAAAGAGGTGAAGATATTTATTTGGCAGTGATCAATGAGGTCAAAGAAGAATAAGTCCCAAGGTTGGAAGATATTCCAGTTGTTCAAGAATTTCCAGATGTTTTTCCTGAGGAGTTACCGGCTGAGATAACCAACAGGAAAGTGGAATTTGAAATCAATTTGGTCCCTGGTGCTGCATCAATTTCAAATGCACCATACCGAATGGCTCCAGCCGAATTAGAGGAGCAACTTCAAGAATTATTGGACAAGAAACAAATTCGACCCAGTGCATCTCCGTGGGGAGCCCCAGTGCTGTTCATAAAGAAAAAGGACGGAAGCATGAGGCTATGTGTTGATTATAGAGAGTTAAACAAGATCACCATAAAGAATAATTACCCGCTCCCGAGAATAGATGATCTTTTCGATCAACTAAAAGGAGTCAGGGTTTTCTCAAAACTTGATTTAAGCTCAGGTTACCATCAACTAAAAGTCAAAGATGAGGATATTCATAAGACCTTTTAGGACAAGATATGGACATTACGAATTCACGGTAATGCCTTTTGGTCTGACAAATGCTCCTGCAGCATTCATGGACCTTATGAACCGTGTATTCAAACCATATCTTGATAAGTTCATGGTTGTTTTCATAGATGATATCTTGGTATACTCACCAAGTGAGGAAGAACATAGAGAACATCTGCGTCTCACTTTGCAGACACTGCGAGAAAAAGAACTCTATATCAAATTCAAGAAGCGTGAATTTTGGCTAAAAAGTATGGCGTTCTTTGGCCATATAATCTCTGAATTAGGGGTGTCAGTGGACCCTAAGAAAGTAGAGGCAATTAAGTACTGGCCAAAACCAAAAATAGTGACTGAAGTAAGAAGTTTTCTGGGTTTAGCTGGCTACTATAGGAAATTTGTGGAACGATTTTCTTCGATAGCCATTACTCTCACTAAACTCACTCAGAAAAATTCAAAATTTATTTGGAATGAAACATATGAGAGAAGTTTTGAAACCCTAAAGATGAAACTCGCATCTACACCAGTACTAATTCTTCCTGAGGACGGAAAGGACTTCACTATATACAGTGACGCTTCAAATGGAGGGTTAGGGTGTGTGTTATGCAAGAAGGTCAAGTAATTGCCTATGATTCACGACAATTGTAACCTTATGAGCAAAATTATCCAACTCATGACCTTGAGTTAGCTGCAGTAGTATTTGCGCTCAGAATCTAGAGACACTACCTTTATGGAGTAAAATGCGAAGTATTCACCGATCACTAGGGCCTCAAATACATATTCACCCAAAAAGAATTAAATATGAGGCAAAGAAGGTGGATTGAACTTCTAAACGATTATGATTTGTCAATCAATTACCATCTGGGTAAGGCAAATAAGGTGGCAGATGCATTAAGCTGAAGGAACCTTGGGAAAGTAAGCTTATCTTCACTGTCAGCGCAACCAGACCTTCGAGAAACTATCAAATTGAAGCAAAGCCAAGATTCTTCTATCCTAAAAATTAAAGAACAAGTTCAAGAAGGAAAGACCACATAATTTCAGATTGATGAAAATGGTATTCTTTGGATGAAAGGACGGTTGTGTGTACCAGACATCGATGGGATTCGAGAATATGTAATGGCGGAGGCACATAAATTGAAATTTTCAGTTCATCAAGGAAGCACCAAGATGTACCGAGATCTGAAAAATAATTACTGGTGGAATGGGATGAAGAAAGACGTAGCTGTATTTGTTTCCAAGTGCCTAACATGTCAACAAGTCAAGGCGGAGCATCAACGGCCTGGAGGACTTCTAAAACCATTGGAAATACCAAAGTGGAAGTGGGATAACATCTCCATGGACTTTGTAGTAGGGCTACCAAGATCAAGGCAAGGTCACGATGGGATTTGGGTAATCATTGACAGATTGACCAAGTCTGCACATTTCTTGCCGGTGCGGATGAATTACAACCTGGATAAACTAGCCACCTTGTATATGAACAACATAGTGAGACAACACGGACTCCCGGCAAGTATACTGTGTTGGAACTTTTCAAATTTGCAATCTTGATTTTGATGCTAACAAAACTTATTATTTTGTTTCTAATAATCTACCTTAGTGCGCAGACAGCTAAAACTGAATTAATCAGTTTACGAAACCACAACTGAAGCAATCGGAGAGGCCAACTGATTGAACCAACTGATTGCCGAGACTAAATAAGTCTAACTGGTTCTTCAGACAAGAAGTTCAGTTGATTTTCCAAACTAATAGGTGATTCAGCAGGAAGATCTCAAAAGCCTGGCCAGCCTATGATGTGTCCAACTGACGAAGAACCCAGCTAACCAGTTCAACTGAAAAAGTGAAATCAGTTCAACTGATGAGTCAACTGATTTCACTAGCTCAACTGAAGATCAATCCAGCTGATCAGTTCAAAGCATCAGTCAGAATCTTTTAGTTGCAGATCAAGACAAGCTTACAGTAAATGGATTCCAGTTGTGCGTGAAGATACAAAGCCATTGTCCAGTCAAAGGACAATAATGGACGTTGCAACAGAGCATTAAAGACAAAACACTCCAGAAAGGAAGTCGAAAAGTCGAAGCACAAAGTCCAAGGAGCCGATTCAAATGCGAGGGATATAATAATTGAGTCTCACTGTACGATCAGCTTTTCCCGCCTATATAAAGAGGAGATCAGTGAAGACTTAAACAAGAAATATATACGAGAGTGAAAAGAGTTGAGAAGAAAAACAGAAAAGGGCACGCTCAGTTGCATATCAGCTTTCAGAAGCAATCAGCCCAGAGGGAATTCTTCATCGTTGTATCAGCTTAGTTTAGAAGCCATTTTCCCTCGGTGTGTAAAAACATTCTTGTTCAGTTCTCACACACACACTCACTCTCAAAACCACTCAAATACCGTCTTGCACAAAGACATTAAACTTGTGTATGTAGTCTTTAACACATAGACGTAAAAGAAAAGTTGGCTGGAAGGTGCTACCTTCAGCCATAGCTAGGAGTTCAGTTTAGGCAGTAGTGTAAGTCCTAGCTGAGTGGGTTTGTACAAAGAGTTGTATAAATCAAAGTATTCTAGTGGAACCTACCTGTGGTGGTAGAAGGGGTGACGTTGGAGCAGTTGAAGTCTCCGAACATCCATAAACATATATTGTGTATTTTACTGATTAACTGCTGTTTTCGAACTGTTTCGATCAGTTGGAATATCCGTCAGTTCAGTTGTCACCATAACTGAACTAAAGAATGCAAAAACTAATCTATTCTTTCTCAGTTATTCAGTTTACATAAGTTAAAATGTTTTCTAATAATAGTCTTCTTCACGAAGGATTACTTCGAGTTTCTTCCGCTTGGTTTTAAACCAACTCGATTTAATTCATCGGTGCTAATATTCTTAGAACACGAGCTATTGCAGCTCATTGGAGAATGTAGTGTTCGAAATGCCTTCGAAGGCACTAGCACACTAGATCCTTCATACTGTCTGATAGAGATCCAAGATTCGTATCATGATTTTGGAAAAGTTTTCAAAAGGCTATGGGAACCAAAGTCACTCTCAGCACAGCCTATCATCCTCAGACTGATGGCCAAATTGAAAGGACGGTTCAAACTCTCGAGGACATGTTGAGGGCATGTGCTCTGGATTTTCATGGAAATTGGAGTGAGCAATTACTGTTGATAGAGTTTGCTTATAATAACAGTTACAACATCAGCATTAAAATGGCTCCGTATAAAGCATTGTATGGCCGAAAGTGTAGATCACCTCTATACTGGGATGAAGTTGGAGAAAAGGCTATTACTGGGCCAGAGCTTGTTCAAATAACCATTGACAAAGTCGCCATAATCAAAGAAAGACTCAAGACAGCTCAAGATAGACAAAAAAGCTGGGCAGATTTGAAGAGAAGACCATTAGGATTGGAGATCGGTGGAAAGGCATATGTAAAGGTCTCTCCTATGAAAGGATTGGTTCAGTTCAGCAAGTCTGGAAAGCTAAATCAAAGATATGTAGGACCATTCGAGATATTGGAGAAAGTGGGAACTCTAGCCTACCGAATGGTTTTTCCACGTGATATTTCCAGAATTCATAACGTTTTCCACATCTCACAACTGAGGAAATATGTCCTGGACCTGAGTCATGTTCTCAAAGTTACCCCGCTGATGATTGAAGGACATCTGAATGAAGAACTTAAATATGGAGGTCCCTATTCGAATAGTGGACACAAAAGATCAAGTGTTGAGACACCGGACAATCCCATACATCAAAGTACATTGGTCAAATCATACGGAACGGGAAGCAACCTGGGAACTAGAAGAGAAGATGCACATGCAATACCCTCATCTATTCAAAAGATCGAGCTGATCCAGGTTTCGAGGACAAAACTTTCAATAAGGAGGGTGGGATGTGAGAACCCACCGAAATTCCGAAACAAATCATGTAAGAATGAAAATTCAAAAATTTAAAATAAGCTTGAAACTTTAATTTTGACTATAAAACTCAAATATTAACTTAAATTTTCATCTAACTTGACTCGAGGAATTAGCTCC
Source organism: Primulina huaijiensis (assembly GCF_012295235.1). Classification (NCBI taxonomy): domain Eukaryota; kingdom Viridiplantae; phylum Streptophyta; class Magnoliopsida; order Lamiales; family Gesneriaceae; genus Primulina; species Primulina huaijiensis. The sequence continues at coordinate 14,919,803 of NC_133310.1, read as the reverse complement.
GAAGCTCGGAGATTAGCTCAACAAGAAGCTATGCTATAGAAAATTGCATCAATCAAAGAAGCTCAACCATATGTGTCCTAAAAGGACCAAAAAGGGAGCCAAAAGAGGAGCTAAGGGATTGGACAAATTTATTATGCATAAAATAAACCTTGAATATACCAAAGTGACTCTTGGTGTGTTTGGATGAATGAATGAATACAATCAATGCTTGCTTGGAATGCAAATGGTTGGCCATGAGGGAGTTCAAAGGGCAAAATCTCACCTATAAATACACCATTGTGTGTTGAAGAGACCACACCCAAAACCATCACAAAAAATTCAGCCCTCTCCTCTCCTCTCTTCTCAATTTCGGCGTCTAAGGCAAAAAGAAAAGGGAGAAGGTTTCGTGCAGTCCGAATGATCAGAAGATATGTCAAAGTGCTGCTGGAGTCGCTTCAAAAAAATCTAGGCAAAGTACTGCAAAGATTCGGTCATCATCTGACCAAGATTCAACGGGATTTGTACTTCCGGACTCGTCAATTTTAAAAATTACACCTTCGAATTGGTAAGTGGGTTTTTGTTATATAATTCGTTTTATTTTAAAACTTGAATAAAATATCGTAACGTACGTTATGTATGTTTTTATTTTCGAAAGTCAACATGTTCTTATCTTTAAAATTTCGATCGATGAATATTAGGTTTCTTTCTGGTCTTCGGTATTCTTTGATTCCGCTGTATTCGTTGAAAGTTCTGACAAGTTCTGTTCAATAAATCTGAATTCTGTGATGCACTTTTACAACTCGAATTGAAATGGGACGAGAATCGTAATTCTGTCTGGCCCCCATTGGTGGGTATAAAACCATGTTCTGTCTGGCCCCATCGGTGGGTATAAAACCATGTTCTGGCCTTACCCCTTAGAGGACTAACATATTAGGGACAATTTGACCATAGAAATGAAATGAGTAATAGTGTTGTGTTCGTTCTGAATCGTTCTGATTTGCTTCTGAATCGTCTGATAACTTCTGTATTATATTTGATTCGTTTATGTTATGATAAGTTAAAAGTAATAAGATTTGAAAGTTTATTAAAGAAATGCTTTAAAGATTAAGTTCTATATGTATCATTAGAAATCGATCGACCTCCCACTTGCTGAGTGTTTCCTAAAACACTCACTCCTTACAAATTTCAGATAAAATGAAGAGCAACTGAATGAGGAGGAACAAGAAGTTTTCTGGGGATGGTAGTCGATGAGCAAGATTCAAGAATCAAGATTTTATTTTCCTTTCGTTTAGTTTCTGCTTCTGCAACTCTGATGTATCTTTATTCTATTGTCAATGTAAAGACAGTGTTTTAGTTATGAAAAAGACTGGATTCACCGACGCTTCGGATACGGGGCGAGATAGTTTTACTAGGAAACCCTAGGTCTCCTATCTCGGCCAAGCTAGATTTACAGCATGTATTTTATCTCTTGACGACTCTTTTCCCATCTCTTAAACTCTTTCTATTGGCAGCATGTCATTAGTAATCATAGCGTTAAGGAAACAAGCGTAAAAACATTAGAACTTTTAAAATAATCGTTATATTGTTAAACCCATCGAACGTAAATATTTTTCAAGCAAAATTAATCAAACCATGCATAATATTGTTTGAATGATGCATCAAAGGATTTAGAAACGTGCCTTTCTGTTTTAGAACGCTCGAAAATACGATCGTCAGAGAGGGGTACGAGGAAGGACGAACGGGTGACGAAGATTCGAAAATAAGTGTGTGTGGTGTGAGTAAATTTCGGCTGGTATGTGTGTTAGATGAACTAGGTTTCTATTTTATAGTTTTTAATTTGCATGATAATGTGCTTAGGTTTTGGGCTTTCAAGTTTAGGGGTGATTGGGCCTACTCATCCTAGATAAATTAGGCCCAATAACACTTATTTAATTGAAACATAAAAGTTTATAAAAATTAGTTTTCAAAAATAATGAATTTGATATTTAAAAAGTCTCTCGTTTGCCCAAAACCGACTTCCCGGATAAAATCGAGCTCATCTCGTAAAATAATATGAACTTTATCATTTTTAGAAAAATTTAATCATATTTAATCATATTAATAAGCCTTGAAAATATTTATTTTGTCTTGGTCGTCCTCGATCTCTTTTCTCCAGCCTATTATCGAATATTCGAGAAAAATCTGCAGTTTTCATAAAATCATGCAATTAGTCCTTTAATCATGTTGTATGCATCTTGCAAGCATATAAAATCAATTAAGTACGTTAAATATGAATTTTAAATCATTTGCATGCATGTGGTTTACGTAAGTTGGCTTTTGGACGTCACAAATCCTCCCCCCCTTAAATAAGATTTTGTCCTCGAAATTAAGACGTACCGAATAATTCTGGATAGCGACTCCTCATCTCTGACTCTGTCTCCCAAGTGGCTTCTTTCTCCTAGTGATTTAGCAATTTGACTTTGACCATTTTTATCACCTTGTTTCGCAACTTTCTCTATTGTCTACCCAAGATTTGAGTAGGCTTTTCCTCGTATGAAAGATTTGGTGTAAGTTGTAGTGGTTCAAAGTTCAGTACATGTGAAGGGTTTGACAAGTACTTTTGGAGCAAGGATATGTGGAAGAAATTGTGGACTCCTGCAAGATTAGGTTGCAACCCCACTCGATATGCTAATGCTCCCACTCTTTTGAGGATCTCAAATGGTCCAATGAATCTTAAACTAAGTTCGCCTTTCTTGCCGAATCTCATAACACCCTTCATAGGTGCTATTTTCACAAATACATGATCAACGACTGCAAACTCGAGATCTCGTTTTCTTTGGTCCGCGTAGCTCTTTTGTCGACTCTGAGCAGTTTTCATTCTTTCTCGTATCTTGGCTACCATTTATACGGTGAGCTGAACTATTTCGGGTCCTAATGTAGCTCTTTCTCCTACTTCGTCCCAATGGATGGGTGATTTACATTTCCTTTCATAGAGTACCTCGTATGGAGCCATTCCTATAGATGACTGATAAACTGTTATTGTAAGTGAGCTCCACTAGAGGTAGTTTCGATTCCCAACTCCCTGGGAAATCGATCACGCATGCTCAGAGTAGATCCTCTAATATCTGTCTGATTCTCTCAGACTGACCGACGGTCTGAAGATGAAATGCGGTACTGAATAGTAGCTTAGTCCCCAATGCTGCATGTAGACTCTTCCAGAACGATGAAGTGAAACGTGTGTCTCTGTCGACACTATAAACACTGAAATTCCATGCAGTATAACTATCTCTCGAATATATAGTTTCACGTACTGCGTCATGGAGAAATTCGTCTGCACTGGTAGGAAATGTGCTGATTTTAGTAAGACAGTCTACTATTACCCAAATGGCGTTGAGTCCTTTCACTGTCTTTGGAAATCCTACCACGAAATCCAAAGTAATGTTCTCCCACTTCCACTTGGAATGGGGAGTGGTCGAAACATTACTGATGGTCTTTGATGCTCTGCCTTCACTTGTTGACATGTCAAGCATTCAAATACAAAGCGCATAATGTCTCGTTTCATTCCCGACCACCAATATAAAAGTTGCAAGTCCTTGTACTTCTTGGTACTTCCGGGATGGACAGAATAAGGAGTACTGTGAGCTTCAGTCATAATGTCAACTCTAAGTGAATCACCACCAAGAACCCATAGTCGACTTCGATATTTAACAATGTCATCCTCGCTTGAATATAACATGCTGCCCTGAGATTCATCTCGATGTCTCCATTTCTGTAGTTGCTCATCATTAGACTGTCCGGCTCGAATTCTATCTCGCAACGTGAAATGCACTGTCAATGTAGCGAGATTAGGGGCCTCTCCCTTAGCATAAACTTCAAGATCGAAGCGCTGCATCTCCACTTGTAAAGGCTTCTGTATAGATAATTGTGCCAAGACTGTCCCCTTTCTACTCAAAGCATTCGCCATTACATTAACTTTGTCGGGATGATAGCTAATGTCACAGTCGTAGTTTTTAACAAGCTATAGCCATCGTCTTTGTCTCATATTCAAATCATTTTGGGTGAAGAAATATTTAAGACTTTTATGATCTGTAAATATCTTGCATTTCTCACCATACAAGTAGAGCCTCCAAAATTTCAACGCGAAAACGACTGCTGCAAGCTCTAGATCATGCGTCGGATAATTATTTTTATGTATTTTCAATTTTCTTGACGCATATGCTATAACTCGATCATTTTGCATGAAAACGGCGCCCAATCCAAGTTTTGAAGCATCCGTAAATACCACATATTACCCTCGCTCTATCGGCATGGCTAAAAATGGCGCTGTAGTGAGTGCTTGCTTTAACTGATCAAAACTCTTTTGACATTCCGACCCCCATACAAATTTCACATTTTTCTTCTTCAATGACGTCAAGGGTACGACAATGGATGAAAAGCCTTTGATGAACTTGCGATAGTAGCCAGCTCAACCCAAGAAACTACGTATTTCCGTCACACTTTCATGCACTGGCCAATGCTTAACTGACTCAACCTTAGATGGGTCGACCTCTATTCCCTCTTTCGACACAATGTGGCCCAAGAATGCTACCCTCTCCAGCCAAAACTCGCAATTGCTGAATTTCGCATATAATTTCAGCTCTCGTAATACTTGCAAGGTCGTCCTCGAATTCTGATCATGCTCCACTTGACTCTTGGAGTAGATCAAGATGTCATCGATGAAAACAATAATGAACTGATCGAGATACGGCTGAAATACGAGATTCATGAGATCCATGAAGATCGTTGGAGCATTAGTTAATCCAAAAGACATCACTAGAAACTCATAATGCCCATAACGCGTTCTGAAAGCTGTCATATGTACATCCGACTCCTTTACCCTCAATTGGTGATATCCAGACCTAAGATCTATCTTTGAAAATACCGAAGCTCCTTGCAATTGATCGAATAAATCCTCGATTCGGGGAAAAGGATACTTATTTTCACTGTTTCTCTATTTAGCTCCCTATAGTCGATGCACAACGTCATAGTTCCATCCTTCTTTCTCACAAATAACAATGGCATGCCCCATGGAGAGAAATTAGGACTAAAAAATCATTTGTCTAACAGCTCTTGAATTCGGTCCTTTAATTCCTTCATTTCAGCGGGTGCTAATCGATATGGTGGCTTAGAGATTTGCACTATACCAGGCATAAACTCAATATCAAATTCTACTTTTCTTTCGGGTGGGATGCCAGACACATTGTTGGCGAATACGTCCTACAAGTTCTTAACTGCCTCCACATCCTCAATCGATCGATCGTCAATGTCGGGTGCCGATATAATACTAACAAGGAAACTTTGGCAACCCTTTTGAATAAGCTTCTTTGCCCACATGCATGAAATAACATGCGGCATTTGTTTGTTATGCGTCGCCTCGAAGATAAAGGCTTTCTCATTTGGTGGTCTAATAGATACTTACCTCTGCTGAAAATCAATAGTGTCCTCATTCAGTGCAAGCCAATCCATGTCCAAAATAATATCGAACTCGGGCATAGGTAGTACTATAAGGTCTGCTCTATAATATTCTTTTGCAATTTAAGTTCCACATCCTTAACCATGCTAATAGAAACCATATGTTCACCAGAAGGCACAGTAACTCTGAATCCCAACTCTACGTCTACTGGTAAGATTCTCAATTTCTTCACGAATGATTCATATATGAAAGAATGCATAGCTCCAGAATCTAGTAAAGCATAGGTAGCTATTCCCACTACCAATATTTGTCCTGGTAAAATTTGTATTATTATCGATTACGGCCATAATCTAGCATACATGCTTTTATCTTAAGTAGTAAAGCAATATAAAACGCTTATATGGTCTGAGTAGCTGTAATAAGCGTAGTGTGCTCAGCATATAAAATGCTCAGAAAACGCTCAACATGCATCACATATGCCCTTCAAGTCGTAGGTTGCTTGAGCATTGGGCAATCGCCAGCCATGTGTCCCATCTCTCCACACTTAAAGCACTTGTAGGTGCCCCACATGCACTTGCCGTAATGATGACGATTGCAATCCTTTCACTGTGGCTTCTCAGCTACCTTCTGGACATTTTCTTTAGATGGTTGTCCTTGTGGTTTCGGCTGTCCCGGTCGCTTAGGTGGCCCCGTGAATGGTTTTTTATCGTGCTGACTAGCTTGCTGGGCACGATCCCTCTTGCGCTGCATATTTACCGGTGATCAGTGTAGAGTCTGGCTCCGCTTTCGCCTCCTCTGCGTGCATTATACAGGCCTTGCCAGTAGTGGGGCCCTTGTTCTTAGGGCAATCAGCTGCCTTGTGGCCCTCTTCCTCGCATTTGATGCATTTGAAGGTTCCCCACATACACTTGCCAAAGTGGAACTGGTTGCACTGCTTGCATGGATGCCTCTCTATCGGCTTAGGAGCCCATGTAGCCTGTGGTGGCCTCTGCTGTCCGGGCTTCTTGAACTGACCCTGGGGCTTCTGCTGCCCTTGATGCCTCGGTGATCCAGTAAACTGCTTCTTCTACGGCTGTGAACTAGACTGAGCCTGGTGCCTCTTCCACTGCATCTCGGGGTCAATATCTCGAATGGCCTGCTCCGCCTGAAAAGCACAAGCGGTGGCCTCATCACAACTATCGGGTCTCATCAGCATAACATCCCGGCACAAGGGGGTCTCAGGACATCCATGAAATGCCTCAGCTTTTGAGCGGCATCCCTCGCAATAAAGGGGCACAAAGTGACAGCCCCGATCAAACTTCTTGATAAATTCGGCCACAGTTGAGTCCCTCTGTCGGAGTCTCATGAACTCCCTCTTCAGGCGACCTCTAACATCCGCTGGGAAATATTTTGTGCAGAAAATCTTTTTGAACTGACTCCAATTGAGAGTAGTCAAATCCACCCCATGAGAGGCTCCCTCCCACCAAAGTGATGCGTCATCTCTCAACATGTAAGTGGCGAGTCTGACCCGGTCGCCATCCCTCATCTGCAGATACTGAAAATGTAGCTCCAAAGACCGAATCCAACCCTTCGCCACGAAAGGGTCAGCGGTGCCCTTGAACTCCTTCGGGTTGAGTCGTCTGAAATGCACATATACGTTTGTCTGGGTTGGGGAGTCTGCTGTGTCTGCTCCATCAGTCTAGCAATGCCCTCGAGGACTCGAGTATCTGCGTCCCTTGGCGGTGGCGGTGGTGGTGGGAGGCATCTATCGCCTCCAATAGTATCATCCTGTCGGTCAGTTCTAGGGGAACTTCTGGGAGGCATGATATCTGAATACAGTCCAAATTCTAAACGTAACCCATCATGCAATTTAATCTAGTTTTCAAAACATTTAATCCTTAAATCATGAAAGCAGCTAAACATTCACTGTAAATCGCTGTAAAACATGTATCATGTAATCATTCAGGCGGTAGAAGTAAACTATTTAAAACATTTAAACTTACAGACTTGAGGCTTGAAGACTGAACTGCAGAAGCTGGCGGTGGCACAACTCTATACAAGACCCTTGCTTTGATAACAACTGAAACGTCAACTTTTAAAAGCTAAATTTTGAAATAAAAATTTACAAGCATCCATGTAATATCTGTTGTAGAACACACATTTTTAAATAAGAAGGTTCAATTCTAGTAAAAATACTGCAATTAAAATGTTCCAAAACGTCAAACCCTAGACGTTCGAGGATCGTGGTTCAAAAGTCAAACATTCACAAATCCTGACATCCATCAACATATAAAAATGACAAGAGTACAAAAATATATCGATAATCTCTCCTAACTCGTAAACATGGTGTGCAGAAAAACAAGGTCCTCGGGCTAGCGTGCGCACATCCAACCCCGCCAACTCAGTCTTCGACGCCTCCAATCTCCTCATCGATATGCTCACTTGTATCATTCACGCCTAGTGAGTCTAAAGACTCAACACACCAAAATCGTTATAACAAGTACATAAACATAACATGCAACAATGAAAAGTACTGTAATCAACATACGTTTCATGATCTTAAAAGCTTGAGCTTAAACATATCGTAATAAACCATAACATGTCAAAACATATCTCAACATATTATCATACACGTGTCCATTTTTTTTAATTGAATTCCGTTCATTAGTTATGAATTTCGTATCAACTCTATCGTATCAGCTCTATTCTATAGATCCATCTACGTATAACCGTGGTACCCGACGGCGGAGATATCAACCACAGTTTTACCCATCCACTGAGCCTTGGCCTTACATGTCATCATATTCGTATTCGTATTAGTCACAACTAATTCTCATCTTTCAAAACATGTCTTCATATTCATCACTTATAAAAATCATATATATACGTAAAAAAATTTCTTAAAATCAAGCAATGCAACGTATTTTTTATATTTACATAAAAAGTCATATTCGTGATAAAATAAACATTTAAAACATGTCAAATCGTGTTTAAGGCGTTGTCAGGACTGCTAACTCGACCCGGATGCAAAATGACCATTTTGTCCCTGGAAACCCTAATTGACCATTTTACCCCTGGACCTCAAAATTTCGACCAGAAGCCAACCAAACTCCTTTAAACACCTAAAAACATAATTATAAACATTTCCTAGAGGTAACCTAGACCCGTTTCGTGACTCACACGATTCGTTTTAAAACTTGGATGGGGTCCCGGTTTTAACCCGAATCAACCCGAAACTAAATCAAATTTTTCCCAACTTAAACCGTGACTTAAATCTACACAACCAGCCTCGAAATCACTCGTTTCAGACCCCTTAGTACCTACGAACCACGCCTGGAAGTTGCTGGAAATTTCAAGCGCACAAGCCACTAATCCCTAGTTGCGTCTATACTACGATTTCTCGACCCTAGCCCAACCAACGAGGATCATCCCCAAACCAACTCTCCCTAGCCCACCTCGAGACCCTCTTGGACCGATCGAACCCAAACCATCAGCTCCATGCATGCCGTAAGGCACCAATACCTCGAACCACCCGAGATGCGACCAACCGAGACCAACCCTCAAACAACTCGCTCGATCGGCTTTGTGACCAAGTCCAACAGCGTTCGAGCCATCCTAGACCATGACTCAGACCTACCAGGGTCTGGTCTAAGGCTAGGAATGACCCTTGCACAGCCGGCTCACCCCAAACTTCCTATCTATCCACAAATGATCCACTTATCCAAGAAATACCCATCGACCCTCACTTGGCCTAGACCTTCAGCCGACTCCAGCCCCTTGACACATATTTCCTTGACGTGAACAGCCCCATACGACCCTCACTCGGCAGCCCCTTACACAAAGAGAACAAGAAACGTGAGTTATGAAACAAACCATGCATATTTCATGTCAAAACTTTGCGAAAACAATACTACATGTTAAATCAAATAATTTCTCATGCAATCACACACACAACAGCATATACATAGCGTGAATGATGAGAAAAAGAGATACATGGCATGTCTTAACGTGCATGTGCTCGAAAACTTAAAGATATGCGCATAGGACTTGCACCGAAGAGGCGGGAAAGGAACTTTTCTTGAAACCTAGAGAGAAAAATCGAGAAGGCTGCTGGTTTTTTAGAAAAAGGAGGGCAACTGAATGAGGGAGAGGGCGGCCACCTTGAGTGTAATAGGTTTAGGGTTTAGTTTTTAAGTTTAAGCCATAATATAATACACTAATGGGCCCTTAATTAAAATTTAAATTGTTAAAAAGGGTTTTGGGCACATTAAGCACTAAAATAAACCAATCAAGCCCAATAACACACTCGAAAATATTTCTTTTAGGTATGTTTTTTTAAAATATTGTCCGAACCCTCAAAAGGTCCCCCGACTAGCTAAATTTTGCGTATCGGTTAAATATATGACCCGGAGAGTAAAAATACCCAACCAAGGCCCAATTTCGAAAATCACACTTAAATAAACCTCATATTAATTAATTTGAATTAATTATTCAATAAAATATTTTTCCTGATTATCTCTTATTTCCGTTAATCGTTCGATAGCGAAATGAAACTTAAAGCCCTAATACATGAAACCTTAACAAACAATGAAATAAGCACATATCCATGCAATAATCATGCGTTCAATGCATAAAATTCATTAAATACATATTTTATATAAAACACTAGATTACATACAGTCAGGTTACGTAGTTCGAATTTCCTGGACCTTACAGTTCCAGACACCCTACTACGTCCGTAGTCCTTGAACGCACCCTGCACAGGGCCTTGACCAAGTTTGGTCGAGCCCTGGTGTATCCATGACCGAATCCTCTCAAGGAAACCCTAGCCTCCTTTGCCCCTAGACACGCACGCACCTAGCTCATGTCCAGCCTTCATCGTGTCCTCCTATGACCCTTTTCCCATCTTTTCGACGTCTTATATAGACAGCGTGTCCTTTAGAACCCATAATGTAATTCATATATGCATAGAAACGTCGAAACTTTGAAAAATATACGTTTAAAATAATTTGATTAACATAATTTTCATGCTTCCAAATATCAAACACACATATTATGATTTGAATGGTGCCAAAAGAAAGTTTAGAAGCGTGTCATTGTGTTAATAACGCCCGAATATTCAATCATTGGTGTGGGTTGCAAAGAGGAGCAAACGGGTGACGATTAACCTTGGATTCTTGCCCTCAAAGTTTTGAAAATTGATTTTGGACGTTACAACAATATGACAAGAAAATAATTTTCCTTTGGGCTGATTATTTTCTTCATAGTTTTGACACACTTTAAGACAACATAATTATCTTTTATAATTTGGCAAAAAAATAACCTTCCTTTGGGCCGATTATTTTTCTCATTGATATAAACGCATTTTTTTCACTTATTAAATCTACAATCTGACAAAAAAAATAGCCTTGTCTTGGGTGTACTATTTTTCGCATAAATATAAATACACTTTTTGAAGATATATTGTACCTAAATTCTGGCTAGAAAATAATATTTCTTTGGACCGATTATTTTCCTCGTAGAACTAGATATCATTTAAATTCATTTATTGTCTTGGCAATTTGGCCAAAAATGGTCTTCTTTTGGGCCGGTTATTTTTCGCATAAATTGAAACACAATTATTTTGAATTTTAACAATATTTACATATCTCAAAAATCACTTTACTAATACGTAATTTAAATTTAACCAAATTTAAGATACAAGATATTAATTTAACCCAAAATTTTCACAAGAAAATTTACTTTACTTTAATTTAGCCAAATAATGTATAAAGACTAAATATGCAAGAAATAAAATATTTGAACTTCATAATTATTCATCCATAAATAATTTATCGAAATAAACAACGACGATAAAATAATGAATAATTCCATATTAATTTAATTTTATACAATTAAATTTTGAAATGGTCGAATTTAATTTCAAAAATCAAAATTGCGAACGTCAAAATTCAATAAAAGATCAAAATTATGGATTTCAAAATCTGGTTTAAAATTACGCAACCAAATAAGGTCTTAAATTCAACCAAAATAAATCCAACTTTGAAAACCCTAGTCCCACAATAAATTCACTACCAGCTGTCTCCGCCGCTTGAACACCGACCTACTGCCGTAAAAAGACAACCCGTAAGGCATCGACCATCCGATTTGCCCTGAATCCAGCAGCATATCCGTAATTTGAAAAATTATAATTTTTTGTTTTTTTTAATTCGAAAATAAATCTGAATATTGGATGTAAAATTCGAAAATACTTGATCCCAAAAGCATGAATTTATTCAAATCCAAATTAAAAAACTTAAAAAAGAATATCTGAATCTGAAAAAAATTATAGACTAGAAAATCGCCTCAGATATGAGAATAAAACATACTTTTCTGTTTCAATATCGATAAAAAAAATTCTCATAATTCAACATGAACGTGGCTCTGATACCACTTGTTGGAGATTTTAATAAAATAAATTCTATAAATCATGTGATTAAATCTATATATCACAACACGTCAGGAATTCATGTCGAATTATCAGAAAATATAAATAACAGTAAACATGTATCAGAATCCATTGATTGATCTAGAGTCGGAGTTATGGATCTTCGAAGGCAACAGTGAATCGATCACCTTATTCTTGCTTTAGATGGAACAATGAGAGAGATCTAGAATATGTGTGATGTATATATTTTGCATTATTCTCTGTTCTTCGGGGACAATAACCTTAGCAGTATTCGACTCATCATGGAATACCTAATTAGGCTGGGTTTCAACACATAAGGTGGATCATACAAATTTATTTAATATTTTAGAAACTATAATTAATTAGATCACTTTATTGGGTTCTTTAATATATTGCTTATCAACATACAATTAATTAAATTATGTGAACCTTCAAAATAATTCTAACATTTTAAAAAGTAATATTTTCAAACAAAAATTCAAAAATTGTGAAAGATGAAAAAAGATGAATGAATACTTGTGGGTTTTTCCCCGTCACTTGTATGGTATGGCATGCCAGTATTTTTGAGAGTTACTATACATGATGCAACCCGAGTGAAAGGGGTGAGTCGGGTCGAAGAAGAGGCTAAGGCCCGGGAGCAAACCACCCCTCCTCGGGAGGAGACCACTCATGAGGAAGACTCGGCTCCTTTAAATACTCGCAAGAGAAAAGCCGTTACCGAGCCGGCTATTGAGACAGTGGTCGTGGAGAATGAACCCGAGGAGATCATCCGATCCTCTCCTCTCACCGGTTCATCTGCTGGTCCTTCGGGAGGAAGGCCTTGGGTCCTCCCTAGTATTTTTGGGGAGGACATTAGCCCGGATCTCGTCAAGATGATCCGAGGTCTTCTACGCCCAGATGAGGTGGCGCACCTTCAGGGACTTCATCCCAACGAGCTCTTGTGCGAAGGAGTGGCCCGGTCTTTCTCCGTAAGTCTTTTTTTATTTACTCTGTCATTTTATTTTGTATTCATTTCTCTGATATTTTCTATTTTTCAAGGCTTGAAAATGCTCATGTCGGCCTTTGAGCGAGTGGCTCAGGCTGCCAAAAGGGCCAACACACAAGCCACCTCTGTCCGGGAGACGCACGCCAAACTCCAAGAGAAGGTAGGTTGGCTGAATGAGCTCCACGACCATGTTCTGGCTCGGGAGAGGGCTGGCTGAAAACAACAAGTGGACTTGGCCCGAGCAGAACTGGCTGAGGCCCGGAAAGCATTAGAAGACCACTCTGCAGCCTCCACATTAGAAATTCAAGCTGCTAAGGAGGAGGCAGAGTCTTCTCGAGCCCGAGCTGATGAGGCCACTGCTGCTCTTGAACTCTTGAAAACTGCCCAAGATGAGAAGATGGCCCAATTTCTGGAGTCCCGGGACTTTAAAAAGATGGTGGATGATAAAGCCTTCCACTACTTTGACCTGGGCTTCAGCAAATGAAAGGGATCGATTTTAGGTGTTCGAAATCGCAACGGAAGCACAAAATTGTTTTCTAAACATGAAAACCGAAATTCTTGAGAAAAATTTGAACACCATTGTACTAGTGTGTAACATATACTAAACACCTTTGTCAAACATAGGGTGTTAAGAAATTTTACCTATCAATCTCAAGAGATTGATGATTGGCACCAACCAAGTTGTAAACAACATGGCTCTTCATGGATGACAAGTCTACAAGCTCTCATTCCTTCAAAAATTAGGCCCACCACTTGCTAGGTAAATCCCCTCTTAATTTGCACTAGAAAATTAAGATGATTTTTCAAGGAGAAGAATAATTCTTCCTCAACACTTGAAGAAGAAAAAGAGAGAAAAAACTTGAGAGAATATCAACCCCAAGGTTTCGGCCATGCTTGATCTAGGAGGGAAGGAGAATGAGTTAATTCCTTATCTTGGTTGTGAGAAAAGTAAAAAGCAAAAAGTTGCATGCCATGCAATTTTTTAATTCAAAAGTATTCTCCAACCTTTCATCTCTCAAGCATTCAAAACCTAAAGGGCTTGTAACATTTACAAAGGGCCCATGGACTTTTAATTTAAATTGTCTCAAACACATTTGAGCCCAATTAATCCTTACTTGATTTTACTCAAGCCCACTAGTTTAATAATTATTTCCAATTGGGCTCTAAAAGGCCCAATGTTATTTAATTAATACAACACTTGAATTAATTTAATTATTTGGACTCTACTAGGCCCACTAGTGTTTAATTAATTCAACATTTGAATTAATTTAATTTAGTCCATAATAATGTTTATGAAAATCATAATTTTCAAATACATTATTTACTTGGCCAAATTTTAATTTAGGAATACTTTCATAAATTAAAATTTACATTTTTCTCATAGAAGTCATACTTCTATTTTTCCTTATGCTTATAAACTCATTTATAAGTCGTTCAACACATTGAACTATTTTACTTCTCAACGGGATCTAGAAAGCTAGTACTTGTGTGGCCCTCAATGGTTCACTGATACAATTAGCCGTGGGTTCATATCTCCATGTGATTCGGACTAAACATGTCCTTATACGAGCATACCCCAATTGCTCCATTCTTACTTATCAACTCCTTGATAATAAGAACGTCAGAACTCTAGTCTGATAGTACCCAACCAATCATGTTAAACGTCTAGCAGCATCGCTTACATGATTCCCTAGGTATCAAATGATAGTGCCTGCAAGAACCATTCTATTATGGTTGGCGTACAGTACGGTCCCTTCATCTCATATATCCCGACCGATTCGACAACCATTGGTTTATCGAGAGTTGTCAATGAATCGATACTATGTGTCATGTCGTAGTTGCATCGATGGTGTAATCTATGAAACCCCTTTCTTAATTACCACCATACTTTGATCAGAGATTTCAAACTACACATACATGAGAACACATAGGATATCCATACCCGAAGGTAAGCGGTGAATCCCCGACTACAATGCATCGACTCCTATATGTTTCGATAGAACACCCAACCTTTCCACCTGATGACCCCTTGAGAGTCGGTAAACAAGTCAAAGTGTAATTCTAGCACATAGAGTCTCAATGTTGTCCCGGGTCATAAGGACTAATGGTGTACAACCATAAACTAGGGCTTTTCCACTCGATAAGTGAGAACCACTTGGAAAGTCCTTTATGGAGGGTTGTTCAGTGCACTCTTCAAGGAGCACCTATCTGCATTCTCGGACATCACAATGTCCCCTACCAATGAAACATGGTACTCACATCGCAGATACTAGTCTCGAACTCGAACGGCCTATATCCTTCTTAGTGGCGGCTGAATCGACTAGGAACCGTTTCGAATATACAGTATTACAAATATGAGTTTCATGATACTCATCATATGAGCAACTCA
Source organism: Primulina huaijiensis (assembly GCF_012295235.1). Classification (NCBI taxonomy): domain Eukaryota; kingdom Viridiplantae; phylum Streptophyta; class Magnoliopsida; order Lamiales; family Gesneriaceae; genus Primulina; species Primulina huaijiensis. The sequence goes on along the minus strand of NC_133310.1, from coordinate 14,904,592 downwards.
TATTCTTTCTACTATTTGTATATTCAAGGGCTTTATCTATGCAACTAGCATGTGTATACAGATAAAGAAGTGCCAAAATAANAGGAGAAGATGGAAGACCCCCAAGTAGATTAGGTTTTTTTTTTTGGTTCCTTTTTTCCTGAATTCCGGGCACCTTGTACTTCTTTTATATAATGGAATCTTTATTTTTCCTTCTGCACATTGTTCGATATTTCCGCATATTGCATGTCTTGAACTTCTTTCAAATACCCTTATTAATTTTAACCAACTTTTATCAATAATCAGGGCGTAAGATATCAGATTCAATTGATTTTGATAAATAACCAGGGTGCAAGTCACTGGACTGGTTCCCTGGGCTTAGCAGATGACCGGGGTATGGGTCCCCGGGCCAAGGTACGGGTCCTTGGACTTAGAGACAGCCAGGGTGCGTGTCCTCGGGCCAGGGTACGGATCCCTGGACTTTGGAGATGACCGGGATGCAGGTCCCCGGGCCAGGGTACGGGTCCCTGGACTAAGTAGACAGCCGGGGTGCGGGTCCCCGGGCCAGGGTACGGATCCCTGGACTTTAGAGATAACCGGGGTACGGGTCCTCGGGCCAGGGTACGGGTCCCTGGACTTGGTAGACAACCAGGGTGTGGGTCCTCGGGCCAGGGTACGGATCCCTAGACTTTGGAGATGACCAGGGTATGGGTCCCCGGCCAGGGTACGGGTCCTCGGGCTAGGGTACGGATCCCTAGACTTTGGAGATGACAGGGGTACGGGTCTCCGGGCCAAGGTACGGGTCCCTGGACTTAGTAGACATTTCTTTGATTAACTTCTCTATTTGATGTACAAGCAATAAATACAAAGATTCAAGCATAATATTTCTTCAAATGAAATGAATTCCAGGGTCTTTTGAGGCCATGTCCCTGAGAATCTTCTAGATAGTAAGCGGCTCCTGAGCTGACTCTTTGAACTACTTTGAAGGGTCCTTCCCATCGTGCCTCCAATTTTCCCACATCACCCACTGGCTTTACTTTTTTCATGACAAGATCTCCAACCTGGAAATCTCGTGATCGAACATGTCTATTGTAGGATCTCATTACCCGGCTTCGATAAGCTTTCATTCGAATGGTTGTTCGATCTCTTCTTTCTTCAACAAAATCAAGCTCAATGGCTCGGCTCTGATCTTTATTACTAGGGTAAGATTCAACCCGCGCGGATGGTTGCCCGATTTCCACAGGTAACACAGCTTCTGAACCATAGACAAGGCTGTAGGGAGTTTCCCGAGTATTCGTCCGAGGTGTAGTTTGATATGCCCATAGTACACTCGGCAATTCTTCAACCTAGTCTTTTCCTTTCCCATGAAGTCGGGCCTTCAGTGCTTGCACAATGATCCTATTAGTGACCTCAGTTTGGCCATTGGCTTGCGGGTAGGCTACTGAAGTGAAAGATTGACTTATTTTCATTTCCCGGCACCATGATGTAATTTTCTTCCCCTTGAATTGTCTTTCATTATCTGAAATCAATTTTCTGGGTATGCCAAATCTGCAAACAATGCTCTTCCAGAGAAATTTCATTACTTCGTCTTCAGTAATCTTGGCTAAGGGTTCGGCCTCCACCCACTTGGAAAAATAATCTACAGCCACGAGAAAGAATTTCTTTTGTGCCCGGGCTATGGGGAAAGGGTCCACAATATCTATGCCCCACTGGTCAAAGGGACAGGACGCTGAGATTGGTTGCATGCCAGTGGTTGGGCGGTGATGAAGATTAGAATGGTGTTGGCAACCCTTGCATTTTTGAACAAGTTGGGCAGCATCTTGATTTAATTGGGGTCATCAAAATCCGGCCAATACAGCCTTCCGAGACGGAGCAGTCCCACCGAGGTGTTCACCACAGCACCCCTCGTGTATTTCTTGGAGGACATATTCTACCTCATTTTCTGATAAGCATTTTAGCAGAGGGCCTTGATATGATCGCCTATATAAAACATCATTCAAAAAGACGAACCGGGGTGCTTGTTTTTTGATTTTTGCAGCCCGGGCCCGATCTTCTGGGAGCTTTCCATGGACTATATATTCAATGAGAGGAGTCATCCATGAATTCCTCTGAATCGGGGGTACTTTTTCGTCAATAGAAAGCACCAACCGGGTGAAACAGAGTACCTCCCGGGTGCTTATATCTGACATGGAGGCGACTAATTTGGCTAAAGTATCAGCTTCTCCATTTTCTTCTCTGGGGATCTGTTCAATGCTCCAGTCGGTTAGAGCTGCTGCCCGGGCTGTGATGAGTCTTAAGTATTTGAGCATTTTTTCGTTTTTGGCTTCATAAGTTCCCTTAATTTGCTGGGCCACCAGTTGAGAGTCAGAATAAATGATGACCCGGGTAGCTCCAACTTCCCGGGCAGCTTGTAACCTTGCTAGAACAGCCTCATATTCAGCTTCATAATTGGTGACCTGGAAGTCGATCCTCAGGGCTAATTTAATCTTCTCTCCTGATGGAGCAATTAGAATCACACTGACTCCACATCCTGATAAACTCGTGCACCATCAACAAAAACTCTCCATACTTCTTCTTCCCCCGGTTGAGTCATCTCTATTAAGAAGTCTGTCAATGCCTGGGCCTTTATAGCAATTCGAGGTTTATATTCAATGTCATATTCCCCGAGCTCTATTGTCCACTCAACCATCCTGCCCGATATTTCGGCATGTGTCATGATTCTTTCCAGTGGAGAGTTGGTGAGAACAACGATTGGATGTGATAGAAAATATGGTCTCAGCTTCCGGGCAGTCATCACTAGAGCCAGGGCTATTTTCTCTGTTTCACTGTAATTCAATTCGGCTCCTCGGAGAGCATGACTGACATAATATACTGGTTTTTGATCAGCTCTTTCTTCCCGGATGAGCACAGAGCTAACAGCGTGTTCAGTGGCAGATAAATAGATCCATAATTTTTCCTCGGGCTCTGGTTTTACCAAAACAAGCAACTCGGCCAAATGCTTCTTCAAATCTTGGAAAGCTTGCTCACATTTTTCATCCCAGCCAAATTTTTGTGCCTTCCTCAAAACTTGAAAAAATGGATAACTTCGATGAGCAGACCGGGAGATGAAACGTGATAGGGCCGCGATCCTCCCGGTCAGTTTTTGTACTTTCCGTACAGACTATCAAGGACTGCTTTGATTTTTTTGGGTTAACTTCAATTCCCCGATCGGTTACCATGAAACCCAAGAATTTACCACTTTTGACCCCGAACACACATTTAGCCGGGTTGAGCTTTATGGCGTAATGCTTTGGAGTAGTGAAGGTCTCGGTCATATCATCAACAAAACAAGAAACCTCCTGGGTTTTGATCAGAATATCGTCCACATATACTTCAATATTCCTACCTATCTGCTTTTGAAAAACACGATTCATTAATCGTTGGTATGTGGCCCCGGCATTCTTCAATTCAAAGGGCATAAACACATAGCAGAAAGTGCCTCCAGAAGTAATGAAACTGGCTTTATCTTGATCTTCCCGGGCCATGGGGATTTTGTGGTACCCTTGATAAGCATCCAGAAAGCTTAATAATTCGCACCCGGATGTTGAATCCACTAGTTGATCAATCCGGTGGAGTGGATAACAGTCTTTGGGGCAGGCTTTATTCAGGTCCCAGAAATCTACACACATCCTCCATTTTCCAGTAGCTTTACGAACAAGGACCACATTTGAGAGCCAAGAAGGGAATTGCACCTTTCGGATGTGGCCGGCCTTCAGCAATTCATGCACTTGCTCATCAATAACTTTATCTTTTTTCGGGCCAAAAGGTCTTTTCTTTTGCATCACGGGTCGGGATCCTGGGATAATATTTAATTTATGTTCGACCACTTGGGGCGAGATCCCGGCTAGCTCCTTGCTGAGACCAAGCAAAAACATAAATGTTAGCTTTTAAACAAGCCAAGAGATTTACCCGGGTGGAAGCTTCCAGGTCTCGAGCCACCCGGAGTTTCTTCCCAGTTCAACTTCAACCATTTCATGTTCCTCCTCTGCCACAAAATTCACCTCCCTATCCTTTGTCATCAGCTCCACTCGGGTTACTATCTTTCCTTTGTCTTCCTTCTTTGCCTTCTTCTGATCCACTCGGACAGTCTCCAAATAACACTTCCGAGATGAGGGCTGGTCTCCTTTGACTTCCCCGACTTGTACTCGTACTGGAAATTTGATTTTCTGATGGTAATTTGAGGCCACAGCCCTCATCTCATTCATAGCTGGTCGCCCGAGAATAATATTGTATGAAGATGTGGCGTCCACTATTGTAAAGATTGTCATCACAGTTTTCCTCAAGTCCGCGGTTCCCAGGGTCAGTGGCAGGGTGATTTCCCCCTCAGGGTACACGGCATGTCCAGCAAAACCAAACAGGACAGTATCAACCTCCTCTAACTGATATTCGTGCAAATCCATCTGCACTAAGGCTTCTTTGAAGATAACATTAACAGAACTGCCATTATCCACGAAGACTCTCAACACATCATAATTAGCAACCCTAGCTTGGATGACCAAGGCATCATTATGGGGTAAGCTGACTCCTCTAAGATCTTCCGGGCCAAAGCTTATGACCGGCTCATTCCTTCTCCTCTCATCAACTTCCAGACATATTCTCCTTCCCTTCGCCTTTCGAGTCCGGTTGGAATCACCATATGTAGATCCTCCCGAGATCATTTTTATTACTCCTCGACTCGGGGAGGCGTTTCTCTTCTCTGGCTGTCTAATTTTTTCTTCCCGAGAGCTCCCTTCCTCTCTCCTACCTTCGCTTGGGATATCTACTAATCTCCGAGAAACATTAGATCCGGAGCGCCGAGACAACCAGGGTGGTTGTCTTGACCCATCTAGGGAGGGCTAAGGTTCTGTCATGGAACGCCTATTAGACTCCCTCCTTAATTAGAGTTCGGCATTCATTTGTGTTGTGAGAACACTCTTTGTGAAGGGTGTAGAACCCTTTCTTTTCTGGTCTCGGCAGTGGTGTTGTTGAACTCGGGCGAGGAGTCATGTCCGGGCTACACTCTTGGATTTCCCGATCCTGGGCAATTCTCAGAGGAACATGAGAGAAATGCCCTGGACCACTTTTCTTGTGAACTCTCTCCTCGGGTCTGACAACCCGGTCTCCCCTCGATCTTTTCAAGGCCTCTCTTTTTTAATTATGCGCCTCTTCCATGTTGATATACTTTTCTGCCCGGGATAAAAGATCTTCAAAGTCCTCGGGCAATTTTTTGGTCAGGGATCGGAATAAATCTCCATCCCACAATCCTTGCATATAAGCTGTGACTTTTGTCTCTGGAGCACATGCGGGGACCTCCAAAGATACTCGATTAAACTTCTTGATGTAGGCTCTCAGAGTTTCATCTTGGCCCTGCTTCACCTCAAATATACTAAAGGCAGTCTTCTTGTATTTCTTGTTGCCGCCGAACTGATGCAAGAATACCTTTTGAAAGTCTTCAAAGCAATGAATGCTTTGAGGTGTTAGCCCTTCAAACCATCTTTGGGCTGAATCTATTGATGAAACTTAAAATTAATAATTTATTATATGTTAAAACCTATATTTTAAAATTTAAGTTTCATTAAAATTATAAAATTATNGGCTACACTCTTGGATTTCCCGATCCTGGGCAATTCTCAGAGGAACATGAGAGAAATGCCCTGGACCACTTTTCTTGTGAACTCTCTCCTCGGGTCTGACAACCCGGTCTCCCCTCGATCTTTTCAAGGCCTCTCTTTTTTAATTATGCGCCTCTTCCATGTTGATATACTTTTCTGCCCGGGATAAAAGATCTTCAAAGTCCTCGGGCAATTTTTTGGTCAGGGATCGGAATAAATCTCCATCCCACAATCCTTGCATATAAGCTGTGACTTTTGTCTCTGGAGCACATGCGGGGACCTCCAAAGATACTCGATTAAACTTCTTGATGTAGGCTCTCAGAGTTTCATCTTGGCCCTGCTTCACCTCAAATATACTAAAGGCAGTCTTCTTGTATTTCTTGTTGCCGCCGAACTGATGCAAGAATACCTTTTGAAAGTCTTCAAAGCAATGAATGCTTTGAGGTGTTAGCCCTTCAAACCATCTTTGGGCTGAATCTATTGATGAAACTTAAAATTAATAATTTATTATATGTTAAAACCTATATTTTAAAATTTAAGTTTCATTAAAATTATAAAATTATGTTATTTTAGTATTGTGTGTTTATATTTAAATGTCTTACTAAATACGTTTTATTTTCAGGTTTTCTACGTGTTGGTAAAATAATGATAACTCAAGCTAAAAAATTCAAATGGAGGTGATTCAAACATGTTTGGAATCCTTGAAAAATTATCTACAACTTTGTAGAAGACATGATTGCCTAAAAAGTTGGTTAAGATGATCAAATTGTGAAAATATCAAAAGGAGGACAAATTTACTTTCACCATGACCAGCATATAGTAAAAAAATCATAACTATTTCAATATTTAACCAAATGAGGTGAACCAAGTAGCCAAATTCATCTACAGACAATTTCCCACATGTTTGCTGTTTTGAGCAGAGTCAAATTCGGTGATTAAAGTCGTGGAACAAAGCATTGAAAGAAGGGACATGGAATTGAAGTTGGAGGAGACAAAGACTACTATTACAACTACATGACATTAATAAAATTTTTGATCTTTTCTCTCATTTGGCCTATAAATAGAGGCCTTGTGCTAGCTTGAGAATCATTCTATCTCATTGTAAAATATAGTGTGAGTGTGTATAAAAGTTCTAATTTCCAATATATTTTTCATTTTCCAAATTATGAGTGATGTTTTTAGTGTTGATCAAAAGTAAGTTCATGGAAAGCTAAATCTATTATGTCAAGGTGAAGAGGATGAATTCTTGGTGAAGTAAGATTGTTTATATTTTGTATATTCTTTCTTTATTTCTTTTCATTTTGCTAATTTCTTTTTATTGTAGGTATAAAAATGAATTATTTGTTGTTATCAATTTACATCAAATGCTTGATACCATTGAAGTGGTTATCTTGATTTGTTGTTTAATTTTGATACAATAAATATTTCATCAATTATTATTGTTATATTATACATATATATATTTATATAATTATATCATATATTTCATTTAGACGATAGCGTGGCTCTGCCGGTTGTTCTAAATGAAATATTATGATTTAATAATAATTTCTAACAATCTAACATTTACTTTATCGCAACTAACTTTTACTTTCCACATCTAACATTTACTTTATCGCAACTAACTTTTACTTTCCGCATCTAACATTTATTTTATCACAACTAACTTTTACTTTCCGCAACTAATTTATTAAATCATATATTTCATTTAGGCAATAGCGTTGCTCTGCCGGTTGTTTTAATGAAATAAAATGATTTAATTTAACATTTACTTTATGCAGTTATATATTTATATAGTTATATATATAATCATAGGTACCATATATAAAATATCGGTGAATTCGGTATTTTCTATAGTGGGAACTATATTATATTAGGTGTGTGTTTAAATATTTAATTTTCTTGGAACCATTATTTATGGTGGTTTCCTTTGTTTTACTTTTAGTTAAACAATATTGCATAAACCAAGAATAAATCCTCGAGCCTTGACAAAAATTTATAATTTGTAAACTTCGTTCTTGCATTTGGTAATCTATAAATTAATAAATTTAAACTTAAAATAACCTCTCTGTGGATCGATCTCGTACTTACGAAATATATTACTTGCAGACAACCTACACTTGGTGTGAATTATAATTTAAGTAGTAGCAAGTTTTTGGCGCCGTTGCCGGGGAGCTATAAATTAAGTTTATATTCTTTAATTATGTTTTATTTATAAGTATTGTTTTGTTTTTTTTTGTATGAGTATTTGGAGTCGAAAAAAAGTGCTAGACTTAATCGAGTATCTGAAAATAATTTAAACATGGATGATAATTCAAATAATCAAGATAATGATAACAATAATAACAATAATAATAATAATAATCAAGAACATGATCAATTAAGAACACTTAGGCACCATATGAACCCTATTAGAACTAGTGCCCCATCTTGTTTAGTTTTTCCTCCTGATGCATCTAATTTCAACTTTAAACCTCAAATTATTCAACTTTTACCAAATTTTCATTGATTAGATTCTGAAAATCCATATTTACATCTAAGAGAATTTGAGCAAGTTTGTAACAGTTATAATGATCAAAATTGTAGCATGGATATAGTTCGATTAAAGCTTTTCCCTTTTTCTTTAAAAGATAAAGCTAAAACATGGCTACAAAATTTGAGATCAAGTTCAATAAGATCATAGGAAGAAATGCAATAACAATTTCTCAAAAAGTTTTTTCCTTCCCATAGAACAAACTCTTTTAAAAGTCAAATTACTACTTTTTCTCAAAAACAAGGAGAAACATTTTATCAATGTTGGGATAGATATAAAGAATTACTTAATACATGCCCACATCATGGTTTTGAAACATGGAGAATAGCTTCTCACTTATATGAAGGTCTAATACCTAAAGATAGGCAAATGATAGAATTCATGTGTAATGGAACTTTTGAAGATAAAAACCCAAATGAAGCTATGGAGTATTTGGATTCATTAGCAGAAAATGCTCAAAATTGGGATAATATAGGCACAATAGAACCACCAACAACTAAAATCAATAATTCAACAAATGGGGGTGGTATCTATAATCTTAAAGATGATATAGATATTCAAGCTAAACTTGCATCTTTAGCAAGAAAAATTGAGTCATTAGAAATGAAAAAGAGTGGTCAATTAAAAAGTATTCAAGAAATTGTTTGTCATATATGTGATACACATGATCATGCTACAAAAGATTGTCCAACATTACCTTCATTTAAAGAATGTCTCCATGAACAAGCAAATTATGTTAACAATTATAAAAAACCAATACTAGATCCTTTTTCAACATCATATAATCCTGGATGGAAAAATCATCCTAATTTTAGTTGGAGGAATGATAATAATGCACAACCCTCACAACAATATTTTCAAAATAACCAAAATCATCAAGGTTATATTCCTTATGTTACACCTCCAAGAAAAAACTTTGAAGATGTAATTCATGCATTTATCCAAAAGCAAGAATCTATCAATATTCAAAACAGTCAATCTATGACTGATTTGAAAGAAACTCTTGCAAAATTTGCATCTGCACTTAATATTCATGAAAAAGGAAAATTTCCATCTCAACCTCAACCTAATCCTAAAAATCAAAATCAAGAATTAAAAAATGAAAAAATTGATCAAATAAAATCTGTTATTACCCTTAGAAGTGGTAAAATAGTTAATGATCCATATAGTAATGAAAACAAGGATCATTTAAAATCAAAGAGTAAGGATGATAATCCTGATACTTTTGAGAATGATGATACCTTAAATTCTAAAAATAATATGTTGAATGATAAATCATCTGAAATAGTAAATGAATCAAATAAACCTCCACCATTTCCTCATGCATTAACAAATCATAAAAAACAAAAAAATGATTCTGATATCTATGAAGTTTTTAAACAAGTAAAGATAAATATTCCATTATTAGATGCTATTAAACAAGTACCTTCATATGCAAAATTTTTAAAAGACTTATGTACTGTGAAGAGAAAATTGCATGTGAAGAAGAAAGCATTCTTGGCTGAACAAGTAAGTTCTATTCTTCAAAATAATTCTAGTTTAAAATATAAAGATCCTGGTTGTCCAACAATTTCATGTATTATTGGAGAAAATAAAATTAAAAAAGCTTTGTTAGATTTGGGAGCAAGTGTGAATTTACTTCCTTATTCAGTTTATGAAAAACTTAATTTAGGAGAATTAAAACCCACTTCTGTTACTCTCTTACTGGCGGATAGGTCAATCAAAATACCTAGAGGTATTGTAGAAGATGTGTTGGTTCAAGTTGATAAATTCATATATCCTGTAGATTTTATTGTTTTGGATACACAACCAATAGAAGTACATAATGAAATTCCAGTAATATTGGGACGACCATTTCTAGCAACTTCAAATGCTTTAATTAATTGTCGAAATGGAATAATGAAATTGTCTTTTGGAAATATGACTCTAGAACTTAATGTGTTCAATTTATGTAAACAACCAAGTATTAATGAAAATGAATATGATAATGAAATTGAAACAATTATGGAAGAAAATATACAAGAAGAAAACTTAAATCAACAATCTGAAGTTTTTTCAATAGAAAGTTTTGAGTCTGAAAATAATTTTAAAAAAGATGATAATACAAAACTTGAATTAAAAGTTTTACCATTCGAATTGAAATATGTATTTCTTGGTGAAAATAAAACATTTCCTGTTGTAATTTCTTCCACTCTTCTACCAAATCAAGAAGAAGATTTAATTAAATTACTTAAGAAATATAAAAATGCAATTGGATGGACTTTGAAAGATATAAAAGGTATAAATCCTTTAATTTGCACACATAAAATTCATTTGGAAGAAAATGCTAAAACATATCAACAACCACAAAGAAGGTTAAATCCACATATGAAAGAAGTTGTTAAGAATGAAGTATTAAAACTATTAGACGCTGGAATTATCTATCCAATCTCAGATAGTAAATGGGTAAGTCCAACACAAGTAGTACCTAAAAAGTCAGGCATCACTGTTATAAAAAATGAAAAGGGAGAGTTATTACAAGCTAGGATTCCATCTAGTTGGCGTATGTGTATTGATTATAGAAAATTAAATGATGCAACTAGAAAAGATCATTTCCCACTACCATTTTTAGATCAAATTCTAGAAAAAGTAGCAGGAAATTCTTATTACTGTTTTCTTGATGGGTATTCGGGGTATTATCAAATACCTATATCATTAGAAGATCAAGAAAAAACTACTTTCACTTGTCCTTTCGGAACTTTTGCATTTAAAAGAATGCCATTTGGTTTATGTAATGCTCCGGCTACTTTTCAAAGATGCATGTTAAGTATTTTCAGTGATATGATTGAAGAATTTGTAGAAGTTTTTATGGATGATATAACTGTTTTTGGAAACTCATTTGAAAATTGTCTTAAAAACCTAGAAGAAGTATTAAAACGATGTGAAGAAAAAAATCTTGTTTTAAATTGGGAAAAATGTCATTATATGGTTAAATCTGGGATTGTGTTAGGTCATGTGATATCTGAAAAAGGAATTGAAGTTGATAAAGCCAAAGTTGATGTTATTGCTAATTTAACATCACCAAAAACGGTCAAAGAAGTTCGATCATTCTTGGGTCATGCAGGTTTTTATAGAAGGTTTATAAAAAATTTCAGCATAATATCTAAACCAATTTCGAATCTTTTAACAAAAGATACACAATTTGAATGGACTCAGAAATGTGAAAATGCTTTTAAAAAAATAATTAATCTTTTAATTACATCACCTATTTTACAACCTCCAGATTGGTCTTTACCATTTGAATTAATGTGTGATGCAAGTGATTATGCTATAGGAGCTGTGTTAGGACAGAGAAAAGAAGGAAAACCGTATGCAATCTATTATGCTAGTAGAACCTTAAATAGTGCCCAAATAAATTATTCAACTACTGAAAAAGAATTACTTTCAGTAGTATTTGCATTAGATAAGTTTCGATCTTATTTAATTGGTTCTACTACTATTGTGTACACTGATCATTCTGCCGTAAAATATTTATCAAATAAACAAGATGCTAAGCCAAGATTAATACGGTGGATTTTATTGTTACAAGAATTTGATATTATAATTAAAGATAAAAAAGGAAAAGAAAATGTCGTAGCCGATCATTTATCTAGAATAATGATTGAATCATCTCATAATGAAATACCAATAAATGAAAATTTTCCAGATGATCAGTTGTTTTATGCTACTATTATGCCCTGTTTGCTAACATTGTAAATTTTATTGTGACAAATAAAATGCCTTCTCATTGGAATTCACAGGATAACGATAAATTCTTGATAGAAGTTAAAAAAATTTATTGGGATGATCCTTACTTGTTTAAGTATTTTCCTGACCAAATGTTTCGACGATGCATACCCGACAATGAAGTAAGTAATGTTATTAAATTTTGTCATTCTGAAGCATGTGGAGGTCATTTTTCATCCAATAAAACAGCTGCAAAAATCTTACAATGTGGATTTTATTGGCCTTCTTTATTCAAAGATACGCATTTATTTTGCAAATCTTGTGAAAACTGTCAGAAGATGGGATCAATTTCAAAACGAAACATGATGCCTTTAAATCCAATCATAATTATTGAAATAGTCGATAGTTGGGAGATAGATTTTATGGGTCCATTTCCATTATCTTTTGGATATACGTACATTTTAGTCGCTGTTGATTATGTTTCAAAATGGATCGAATCAATTGCATGTAGAACTAATGATCATAAAGATGTTATAAAATTTTTAAAAGAAAATATTTTTAGCCGTTTTGGAATACCTAGAGCAATAATTAGTTATGAAGGAAGTCATTTTATAAATAAATCATTTTCTTCTTTGTTAAGAAAATATGGCATTACACATAAAGTTTCTACCCCATATCATCCTCAAAGTAATGGTCAAGTTGAACTTGCAAATAGAGAAATAAAACAAATTTTAGAAAAAACAGTTAATCCAAATCGAAAAGATTGGTCTTTAAGATTAACTGATGCATTATGGGCATATAGAACTGCATTTAAGACATCATTAGGGATGTCACCATATAGGTTAATTTTTGGTAAGCATTGTCATTTACCAGTTGAACTTGAACATAAAGCTTATTGGGCAATTAAAGCATTTAATATTAATTTAGATGATGCATCTAAATTAA
>NC_133310.1:14871411-14890189 GCF_012295235.1 Primulina huaijiensis | reverse complement strand
TAAAAAAAATCCATCAATCAATATGTTCTAAAAAAAAAAGATTTCTTTGTGTTAGATAAGTTTCAAATGTAGTTGAATGTATTCGTTATATAAATGTTTAAATATATAGACATTTATGGTAGAATGTTTGGATAAAAAAAAATTATGTCATTGTAAAACTTTGCAGTCACGTTAATAAAAAAAGAAAAAGAAAAAAAGAAAAAAAAAGAAGAAAAAAAGAAAAAAAAAAGAAAGAGATTTTATTCTTTGTAAATTTTCCTATTTTGTTTTCAATATTAGTTTATTTAATTGTCTGCTTTAATAATTAGCCTTTTTCAATGAGATTTAATATTCATTCCAACTCCATGAGTGTAAATCAGCTATCCATTAAATNCTTTGTGTTAGATAAGTTTCAAATGTAGTTGAATGTATTCGTTATATAAATGTTTAAATATATAGACATTTATGGTAGAATGTTTGGATAAAAAAAAATTATGTCATTGTAAAACTTTGCAGTCACGTTAATAAAAAAAGAAAAAGAAAAAAAGAAAAAAAAAGAAGAAAAAAAGAAAAAAAAAAGAAAGAGATTTTATTCTTTGTAAATTTTCCTATTTTGTTTTCAATATTAGTTTATTTAATTGTCTGCTTTAATAATTAGCCTTTTTCAATGAGATTTAATATTCATTCCAACTCCATGAGTGTAAATCAGCTATCCATTAAATATTTTGACATGAAAGAATATGGAGTTGAGACTTTTACAAAAAAATTCTCGATATTACACATGTTATGGTGGGTGGTGTGAATTATCTTTTTTATTATATTATCATAAAAAAATTTAGAAATTAAAAAAAATATTGTTGGAACTTTTCAAGTTCGCAATCTTGATTTTGATGTTAACAAAACTTGTTATTGTGTTTCTAATATATTTACTCAAGTGTGAAGTTGTTAACACAAGAAGCAAGCTGAAACTGAATTCTACACAAACTGAATTTCTGGCGAGCTTCTATGTTTTGATTATATCTCCCAGCTGAATGCTCCAAATGAAAATCCGCCAACTTGACTGATCATAAAACTCAATTTGAAACAAGTCGTATTTCACGTCAGTTGGGAAAATCGGATGTTATCATGGTCTAACTGATCGCTGAATTACCTAACTGATCGCTGAAAACAGCAATCAGTTGGGTTTGAGTAGTTGTGGTATTTTGGTCATATCTCTCAGCTCGGTTATTGAAATGACGTGATTTAGTATGCGTTGGAAAGATAAGACAAATATCCATAAATCATCTTCAGAGGTCAAAGTCTGAATCGAAGCTTAAGATGCTGATAAAAGACGATGAAGCTACTGGTTCTGCACAAACTGAAATCAGTTAGGCTGATTTCAGCAAACCAACTGAAACTGAACAAGACCAAATGAACTGAACCAGCTGCTGACCAACTGAACCAGACCAGCTGAAGACCAGTTGAACCAGACCAGTTGAACTAGACCAGCTGAAGACCAGTTGAACCAGACCAGCTGAAGACTAGTTGAACCAGACCAGCTGAACTGGACCAGCTGAACTGAACTAGTTGAACTGAACCGAACCAGCAGCTGACCAACTGAACTGAACTGAACCAGCTGCTGACCAGTTGAACTGAACGACCAGTTGAGTTGACCAGAGTTTACCAGTTGACCAAATTTGACCAGTCGGGAAAATGCCCAGCAAGACGAATTTGACCGTTGCAATTTCAAAAACAGTACAGAAACTTTCCAAACGGTCATATTCTTGTGTCTAACGTATATATCATTGTTATGGCTGATAAATACAACATATTGGAAATCAAACAAGAGCTTTTGAAGAAGATTCAAAGCATGAGCAGTTAGCATGAAAAAATCAGCTAGTTGAGAGCTCAAGCCCTTGTGTGAGAATACTTGAGATGTACACTATAAATAATAAATTCCTCACACACAATCACTCACACATATAAAAAAGAGTTGAACTTCAAAGATTAGTTGAGTGAGTCTTGCACAAAGACAATAAACTTGTGTATGTAGTTTTTGCATATGAGACATTAAACAATATGCTGATTGTGAGGTGCTGCCTACAATCTTGAGTGCTATGAGTTCAGTTTAGGCAGTGGGTAAGTCCTAGCTGAATGGGTTTGTACAAAGTGTTGTATAAATCAAAGTCTTCTAGTGAATCCTTCCGAAGGGGAAGAAGGGGTGACGTAGGAGCATTTGTAGTCTCCGAACATCCATAAACAAATTTGTGTCTATTTGTTTATTGCATTTAATTATCATTTTCATAGTTTTAAAGATGCACTGTTGAAACATTTTATGTGTTCTTCAAATACCAAAATATTGCATATCAAGTGTTTGATAAAATGCTTCAACTAAAATATTTTACTCATTCAACTTGCATATATTTTAAATGATTTACAAAATATTTAATCGGTTTCTACGAAGGATTATTTCGAGTGTCTTCCGCTTGGTTTGAACACCAAACTCGATTTAATTCATCGGTGTTAAATATTTCAAGAACCGAGCTATTGTAGCTCAACGATTGCCCCATAATCGATCCCAACAAGTGGTATCAGAGCGGGTTGTTCTTGAAAGAGCATTGAAACTGATTTTGATGTTTAAAATCGAAAATTTCAGATTTTTTACACATATATATGCAAACTGAATTTTCGCGCAGCTTGCAGCGACTGTAGGAAAAATGGCATATCTCCTTGCTCGAATGTCCAAATGACAAATCGCTTTTTGCGTTGCAAACTAGACTTGTAGAGGTTTACAGCGGTATAAAATTTGCAGCCTAGTTATGCTCGAGAAAATACAGTTTATTCGTTGAAGACAGAGCATATGTGCTGCGCAGAAAATGAGCCATGGAGAAAATTGGTTAGTTATCCCTCTTCTTTTATAATTTTCAAAATTTCAAAAATATAGGGGGACAACTCATTAAAATTTTAATAAGGTTATTATTTTTAAATATTGAGGGGAAGAAAATTTTGTTTAAAATGTTTTGAAAATATGACTTTTTGATTCACACAAAAGGGGTAGAAATATGTTAGTTGAGTTGATTGTTTATCCAAGTTTTGTGATCATCAAAAAGGGGGAGATTGTTGGAACTTTTCAAGTTCGCAATCTTGATTTTGATGTTAAAAAAACTTGTTATTGTGTTTCTAACATATTTACTCAAGTGTGAAGTCATTAACACAAGAAGCAAGCTAAAACTGAATTATGCACAAACTGAATTTCTTGCGAGCTTCTGTGTTTTGATTATATCTCCCAGCTGGATGCTCCAAATGACAATCCGCCATCTAGAATGATTAGAAAACTCAATTTGGAACAAGTCGTATTTCACGTCAGTTGGGCGAAATCGAATGTTATCATGGTCTAACCGATCGCTGAATTACCGAACTGATCACACGAAAACAGCAATCAGTTGGGTTTGAGCAGTTGCCGTATTTTGGTCATATCTCTCAGCTCGGCTATTGAAATAAAGCAATTCAGTATGCGTTGGAAAGATAGGACAAAGATCTACAAATCATATACAGAGGTCAAAGTCTAAATCGAAGCTTAAAATGCTGATAAATGACAATGAAGATACTAGTTTTGCACAAACTGAAATCAGTTAGGCTGATTTCAGCACACCAACTGAAACTGAACAAGACCAATTGAACTGAACCAGCTGCTGACCAACTGAACCAGACCAGCTGAAGACTAGTTGAACCAGACCAGGTGAACTGAACCTGCTGGAACTGAACCAGACCAGCTGAAGACTAGTTGAACCAGACCAGCTGAACTGAACCAGCTGAACTAAACCAGTTGAACTGAACCGAACCAGCAGCTGACCAACTGAACTGAACTGAACCAGCTGCTGACCAGTTGAACTGAACGACCAGTTGAGTTGACCAGAGTTGACCAGCTGACCAAAGTTGACCAGTCGGGAAAATGCTTAGCAAGACGAATTTTACCGTTGCAATTTCAGAAACAGTACAGAAACTTTCCAAACGGTCATATTCTTGTGTCTAACGTATATATCATTGTTGGTGCTTATAAATGCAACATATTGAAGATCAAACAAGAGCTTTTGAAGAGGATTCAAAGCATGAGCAGTTAGCATGAAAAAATCAGCTAGTTGAGAGCACAAGCCCTTGTGTGAGGATACTTGAGATGTACACTGTAAATGATAAATCCCTCACACACAATCACTCACACATATAAAAAAGAGTTGAACTTCAAAGATTAGTTGAGTGAGTATTGCACAAAGACAATAAACTTGTGTATGTAGTTTTTGCATATGAGACATTAAACAATATGCTGATTGTGAGGTGCTGCCTACAATCTTGAGTGCTATGAGTTCAGTTTAGGCAGTGGGTAAGTCCTAGCTGAATGGGTTTGTACAAAGAGTTGTATAAATCAAAGTCTTCTAGTGAATCCTTCCCAAGGGAAAGAAGGGGTGACGTAGGAGCATTTGTAGTCTCCGAACATCCATAAACAAATTTGTGTCTATTTGTTTATTGCATTTAATTATCATTTTCATAGTTTTAAAGATGCACTGTTGAAACATTTTATGTGTTCTTCAAATACCAAAATATTGCATATCAAGTGTTTGATAAAATGCTTCAACTAAAATATTTTACTCATTCAACTTGCATATATTTTAAATGATTTACAAAATATCTAATCGGTTTCTACGAAGGATTATTTCGAGTGTCTTCCGCTTGGTTTGAATACCAAACTCGATTTAATTAATCGGTATTCAATATTTCAAGAACCGAGCTATTGTAGCTCAACGATTGCCCCCCTAATCGATCCTAACAAATATATATTGTTACTTTATATATTATGTGAAAATAATAATAAAAACACATCTAATTATATATTATTATATTAAATGAAAATATATATATATATATATATATATATAATTATATCATATATTTCATTTAGACGATAGCGTGGCTCTGCCGGTTTTTCTAAATGAAATATTATGATTTAATAATAATATCTAACAATCTAACATTTACTTTATGGCAACTAACTTTTACTTTCCATATCTAACATTTACTTTATCGCAACTAACTTTTACTTTCCGCATCTAACATTTACTTTATCGCAACTAACTTTTACTTTCCGCATCTAACATTTACTTTATCGCAACTAACTTTTACTTTCCGCATCTAACATTTACTTTATCGCAACTAACTTTTACTTTCCGCATCTAACATTTACTTTATCGCAACTAACTTTTACTTTCCGCATCTAACATTTACTTTATCGCAACTAACTTTTACTTTCCGCATCTAACATTTACTTTATCGCAACTAACTTTTACTTTCCGCATCTAACATTTACTTTATCGCAACTAACTTTTACTTTCCGCATCTAACATTTACTTTATCGCAACTAACTTATTAAATCATATATTTCATTTAGACAATAGCGTGGCTCTGCCGGTTGTTCTAAATGAAATATTATGATTTAATAATAATATCTAACAATCTAACATTTACTTTATGGCAACTAACTTTTACTTTCCATATCTAACATTTACTTTATCGCAACTAACTTATTAAATCATATATTTCATTTAGACAATAGCGTGGCTCTGCCGGTTGTTCTAAATGAAATATTATGATTTAATAATAATATCTAACAATCTAACATTTACTTTATGGCAACTAACTTTTACTTTCCATATCTAACATTTACTTTATCGCAACTAACTTTTACTTTCCGCATCTAACATTTACTTTATCGCAACTAACTTTTACTTTCCGCATCTAACATTTACTTTATCGCAACTAACTTTTACTTTCCGCATCTAACATTTACTTTATCGCAACTAACTTTTACTTTCCGCATCTAACATTTACTTTATCGCAACTAACTTATTAAATCATATATTTCATTTAGACAATAGCGTGGCTCTGCCGGTTGTTCTAAATGAAATATAATGATTTAATTTGACATTTACTTTATGCAGTTATATATTTATATACTTATATATATAATCATAGGTACCATATATAAAATATCAGTGAATTCGGTATTTTCTATAGTGGGAACTATATTATATTAGGTGTGTGTTTAAATATTTAATTTTCTTGGAACCATTATTTATGGTGGTTTCCTATGTTTTTTTTAGTTAAACAATATTGCATAAACCAAGAATAAATCCTCGAGCCTTGACAAAAATTTATAATTTGTAAACTTCGTTCTTGCATTTGGTAATCTATAAATTAATAAATTTAAACTTAAAATAACCTCTCTGTGGATCGATCTCGTACTTACGAAATATGTTACTTGCAAACAACCTACACTTGGGTGAATTATAATTTAAGTAGTAGCATCTATCAAGGTTGTCAGAAATACTTTGCATTTAATTTGATCCCCATAACAGTGTAGCATAGCCATGTTTTCGAATCTGGCCAGATGTTCTTCAGGGTCAGAACTTCCATCATAGTCCTTAACCCTGGCTTACTTGAAATGCCCGGGAAGTGGTTCCCGGATGATGGCATCAGAGAATGGGCAACCCTTGACAATTTGAGCACTGTACTTAGAAACAACTTGCCCTTCCAACACTCTCACCTTCTTTCTCAACTCTTCCAGCTATTCTGCCACAGTGGGAGACTTAGAGCCTGCACTTGACTCCCTCTCCTCCTCCCATCTCTCTTCCTCCCGCTCCTTTTGTGCATGCTCTTGTTCTTGTTCGGGCCGAGTAGAATGATTAACAAGGGGCCTTTTTTCCAAGGCTGCTTCCACGGCATCAGATACAATTTTAGTCAAGTCCTCCGGTGTCAAGTTAATAGTAGGCCGGGGACCAGTAGGTGGCGGGCCACCTGCACCAGAAAGATGAGTGTTATTTTCTTCCTGGATTTGAGAGGTGTCTTGGTTCGTCCTTCTGGTAGGAGCCATATCAACGTCTCAGAACTCTATTTCCCACAGACGGTGCCAATGATGCAACTCGGGTGAAAGGGGTGAGTCGGGTCGGGTACTCGACCGGGTTTGCTATCAATATATTGAAGGAAATATGAATTGGACGTCTAGACTAAAACTTTCTCTCTTCCCTTGGTCGGCTTGAGAAATCTGAGAACAAGAAAATAACCACGTGAATGGGCGCCGGAGGGGATGTCCGGCGTGGCCACTCCGATGCTTAAGTCAGTGAAGGACTCAAGCTAAAAACTAATGTAACCAAGTGATGGTTGTGTGATTGGTGTGGAGAGTAAATGAACAATAAATGAGAGCATTCAATGTGTGAATTAATATCTGAATCGAGACTAAATGCAAGTAAAGAACCTGGTATTTATAGTGGAAGATGCAATGATGACCTCGTTCTTTGTGCTGATCATTAATTATAGTAGGACGGCTGATTATACCTTATTGTTCTGACATGTCAAATCTCATACTAGTCACATCCAGCCCACCTGATTCTGCCAACCATTTATGTTACTGTCAGAGATAAGTCGGCTGTGCACACTCTATCAAGTCGGCACAATTAAATGCATCACTCATATCAAGGTGGCCAGGATATAATGTTTTCCGGGGAATTATATAGGAGCCCGGACATTCCACGTCCCGGGGAAGTCATGTCCCGGTTATCCGATGGCTCGGTCCTTTTAATAAACTTCTCTCCAGAGCATCCATGCCAGGCTTCTCTCCGTACTGTCCCGGATCCTTCGGAACCCGGGCTTCTTTGCCGACCTGTTCCACTACAGCTTATCTACATCTCATAAATAATCCTTACTTCACGACCCGAACACAATACCCTTTCCTGACCCAAGCATTATCCATAACCTGGCCCCATGACCCGGGACATCCCGGGAATTATCCATGTCCTGATTATCCGGGGTATCAATACATGATTACTTATTGTCCAAATAAATGTTCGAATCGTCCAACAAAAATTGATTGAAATATCAAATTACAAATATAATTATTGGCCCTCGTTTATTACAATTTTAATTTTAACATGGATAAAAGAAAAGAAAGATGGGTCCGTAGATCAGTTTTTTCATCCGAAACTAAAAAACGGTTTCATCTTTATTAAAATTTCTAATTTTAATGCTTACACTTCCTCATTCAATTTGTTGTATATGTTTTTAATAGGTTATATACTGTTTCTCCATTTCTGCAGTGTTTTATTTGCTAATTACCTCTTTTTCCTCATACTCATAATTGTTGTTGTTGGGATGAATCCAAAGTCCCACATTGGAAGATCTAGAGAAAGATCATGGGTTAATAAAGATGGAATGATATCTCCATTGGTATGATGCATTTTGGGTGGTTCCAAAAGCAAAACCATGAGACTTAAAACCCAAAGTGGACAATATCATACAAGTGTGGAGATATCCGGATTCCATTGGTCCGAACAAGTCGTATCAGAGCCAGGATCTTGATCGAGCCGTGTGGGTAGAATCCTCGATACCTAAACGAAGGAGGTGAGGGCTCCCTGTAAAAATCCTTGATTAAACGCTCGAGGTGGTTTATGCTCCCAGTATTCATGTAAGGCGTGCGCTTCAACGCAGTGAAGTGGAGTAACCTCGATTGGAGGACGAATAAGGCTTGAGGGAGGCTCGGACCATGAGAATAATAGTGGAACTTCGTTTGAGGGGAGGATTGTTGGGATGCAACAAACGTTTCACATTGGAAGATCTAGAGAAAGATTATGGGTTAATAAAGATGGAATGATATCTCCATTGGTATGAGGCCTTTTTGGTGGTTCCAAAAGCAAAACCATGAGGGTTAAAACCCAAAGTGGACAATATCATACCAGTGTGGAGATATCCGGATTCCATTGGTCCTAACAGTTGTAAATGAGCTGTAATGGTTAGTTTATCGTACTAGTTGTGAAGATTGTTACAAAAGATTAACATTCTTTGTCTATTGAATGCTCGATGAATTATTATTGCTATACTACATATGAAGATTGCTATTATTTGTGTGCAGACTCTAACCAGCAGCAACATGACTTATTATTTGTATACTACAGCCTCCTACCAAAGTTCTCATTGGCAATATGCATCGCCAAAGATTATGTAATAGATGCTATAATATATTATTTTTGGTTAAATCCGGTGAAAATATTTGTGTATCCACATTGTTGATGGTGAATGATACATGGGATTCGGGTGACCAACAATTATTCATAGGGCAAGTCGATTATTGTGCTAAAAATGTTTCAATATTTAGTCAAATTGCATTTGAATTTGATGATATGCTACATTTCCACAATTTGTGGTAGGCTTTGTCAGATCTTGTTGTGCACATTGCTTAACATATTTATAAGTGTGGGGACCCGGGCTCTAACTCAATTATCTTTGGGATTAAGTGGATCTTTGCTAGAAAATGTGGGTCAAAATTTTGCTTTTAATATAAAAAACAATTGTATATAAATCACACACAAATGATAGATATCTCTATTTTATTTCAACCGAAGTAAATACCTGTCTTGATTCATTACTGTCATACAAACTGGCGTTTTAAAAACAAACAACTACAGATCAACATGTAGAACCACTAGTTCATCATCTATGCCCGTAATCACCACGCTATCTCGATCTCTCATCTTTGTCTCGACCCTGATCCTGACCCACCTGTTGTTACGCACACATACAGACACAACAACAGCCGGATACTCCGGTGAGAACAAATCCCAGAATAAAACATGTATACATGCATGTCATGCAATTAAATACAAAATCATAACACATGAATTAGTAATTATGAATGACACATTGGTGAATGCAGATAAAACTCTTCGACTCTTATTCTTTGACTCGACTCATATCTAAGTCTAGGGATCCCAGTGTGAATAAGACGTAACAAGTCTCCCACCTACTCTCCCAATCGTGGTGGCAGTACGTCTTATTCCTAGACTTCGGTCATGTCTGTATCGAATCTCTACAATCGGAGTCGATCTTCTCCTGTGCTTCAATACCACCGAACATCTAGAAAGTTTGGCAAATCTACCAATGACTCTCCTATCTCAATGCGTGTAAATAAATCAAGATAAAGCACAAGCATATCAAGGTATAGAGATCTAGTATGTGATTTTGGGAAACTCGAATCAAATCTAACTCGAGTTGTATATTCCCGAATCAACATGAATTATACCTTTCTTGTCGTAGTCTCGATTTGAACAAGTCGAAGTCTTGAAATCTCGATATCCAATCTGTCAATACCAATCTGAAAAGACATATATACAATGTACCATATCAACCTCTAACTCAAAGGAGTACACATACGGATCAATATTCAATCTCGGTAGATTTCGACGGCATAACGGCGTATTCTTGCGATACCGGTAACTCAAATATCATAAGATCAATATCACCAACTCATAACAACAATCATATGCATATCAGCACCTCAAAATTCTGCACAACTCATGCCATATAAGCTGGAAAATGAGAACAATAACATACGGTATCCTTTCTTCAATCCGTTTTCGATTATACATTTACCGTAAACTCAAGAACACATATTATCAATCAAACTATAATTCCCCCAACATCTGAATTTCAAACCTTGCTAGAAAACAATAAAACTTACATCCTTTGAAAGCTTATGATGAGAGGAACAAGAATCTACACTCGGATTGAAAATCGTGTGGTCGGATTTTGCACCATCAATTCTCTACCATAACATGAAACTTGATGGAATTTCTGAAGCTTCTCTCGGTCCTTTCTCCTGAAGAATGAAGGAATGAAATACAACTCATATATATATCTTGCATGGTAAGGGCAAGTGTCTTATTCTTTGTTCAACACGTCTCGCGCATATACGCGACCTCCCTCGGCGCATGGCAAGTCAAGTTGCTCCCGCATATGCGCGCCTTATCTCGAGCATATGCGCGAGACCTTCATCTCGGCACATTTTAAAATTGACTGCCCCGCGCATATGCGCTCCTTATCTCGCGCACATGCGCGAGGTCTTCGCATCAGGACTTCTTGGAACCGCACAGCTCGCGCATATGCGCGCCCACCAGTGAGACCTTCTGTCCTCGCACATATTCACAACTCAACAATTCCAAACCAAATGTCGACGTTCTCTGTCTATAATCATATCAATAAATCAAATACTCATCTCAGATTAACAGGATAAAATCTCGGGCATTACATTTCTCCCACTCTAAAATATGATTTGGTCCCCGAAATCTCAGGCAATCAATCAAAGCTTGTAAAGGAAGCAGTAAACTCAAAAGCTAAATAAATACTCACGTCATGAAAATAACTCTGGATATTTCTGTCTCATCTCTGATTCTGTCTCCCGGTAGCTTCTTCAATGCCATGACAACTCCATTGAACTTTCACCAGCAGAATTGTCTTCGTTCTGAGTTGTTTGTCTTTCCGATCAATAATCTGAATCGGCTGCTCAAAGTCTCATCGAGTTCGGCCTCGTCAGGCTGAAGAATATGAGAAGTATCTGGCAGATATGTCCGTAGCATCGACACATGAAAAACATCATGTATTCCGGTTAAAGAAGGAGGAAGAGCAAGTCGATATGCACGATCGCCAATCTTCTCAAGAATCTCGTACGGACCGATGTATCTAGGAGACAATTTACCGTGTTTACCAAATCTGACAACACCTCTGAAAGGAGAGATCTTCAAGAATACTCTTTCTCCCTGTTCAAACACTAACGGTCGACGACGTACATTCGCATACTTGGCTTGTCTATCCTGAGCTGTCTTCATTCTTTTCTGGATCAGTCTTACTTTATCAGTCATCTCTCGGATCATATCAGGCCCAAGTTCTGGTATTTCTGAGATGTCATCCCAATACAGCGGAGATCTGCACTTTTTTCCATATAAAGCCTCAAACGGTGCCATCTCGATGCTCGTCTGGTAACTGTTGTTGTACGAGAATTCAGAAAGAGGGAGTGAATCTTGCCAACTAGTGCCAAAATCTAGCACTACAGCTCTTAGCATATCCTCTAAGGTCTGGATAGTCCGCTCTGACTGTCCGTCTGTCTGGGGATGGAAAGCAGTACTCAGGTGCAATGTCGTACCTAAAGCCTGCTACAGTCTGTGCCAAAAGTGTGAAGTGAATCGAGGATCACGATCTGATACGATCGACTTCGGCACACCATGAAATCTGACTATCTCTCTGACATATATCTCTGCCATCTGATCATATCGATACGTCATTCTGTATGGAATAAAACATGCTGATTTGGTCAATCTGTCTATCACAACCTAAATCGCATCACAACCCCTGGATGATCGTGGTAACTTCGTAAAAAGTTCATGGAAATGTGATCCCATTTCCATTCAGGAATAGATAAACTCTGAAGTAAACCTCCAGGTTTCTTTCTCTCGGCTTTCACCTGTTGGCAATTCAAACACTTAGATACAAATTCTGCAATATCTGATTTCATCTGTTTCCACCAAAACTGTATCTTTAGATCGTTTTACATCTTTCTGCCACCAGGATGCATACTGAACTGACTACAGTGCGCTTCTGAAAATATCTGGTGTTTCAAATCTGAAATATCTGGCACGACAAGACGGTTATTCACATACAAAACATGATCATGTACCTGATACTCTGAATGATGTCCGGATCTGACCATCTCAATCGACTTCTGAACATTCTGATCATTTTTATGTGCTTCTTTAATGCGAACAATCAAATCTGGTTCCATTTGAATCGTAGCAAGTCGCAATGGCCTATTATCTGTGTCAAATGCCATTCCAGACAAACAACAATCTTCAATTAAATTCGAAACACCTATCGTCGATAAGGATAGAGCACATACCTTCCGACTCAAGGCATCCGCTGCTGCATTAGACTTCCCTGGATAGTATTTGATTTCACAATCGAAATCCTTCAATAAATCGAGCCATCTACGATGTCTCATGTTCAACTCTTACTGTGAAAATAGGTATTTCAAGCTCTTGTGATCAGAGTAGATTTCAAACTTCTCGCCGTAGTGATAGTGTCGCCATATCTTCAGTGCAAATACAATGGCCGCCAATTCAAGATCATGAATTGGGTAACGAGTTTCATGTGGTTTCAACTGTCTCGAGGCATATGCAATCACATGTCCCCACTGCATCAAGACACAACCTAATCCTCTGTGAGAAGCATCACAATATACAATGAAATCACCCGTACCTGAAGGTATCGTCAATACTGGAGCACTGGTCAATCGTCTCTTCAACTCCAAGAAGCTAGACTCACAAGCTTCAGTGTGGGGCCCTTAGCTCCTAATCGTTATTACAACACAATTTGATTAGGGTTAATTAATCACAGCGGAAAACGAGTTTAAAATTTCTTTACAATGAGCCCAAAATAAGTTATTTGAATACTAAAAATAGTATTTCATCTCACATCAGAAAATCTGCCCACACATAATAAAAACAACTCATACAACAACAAATCATATCCTCGGGACATACCCCGGTATATAGATACATAACATATATACTGGGAAAGACCACGAAACCTCAACTCAAACTGTGACTTCCTCCAGAAGTACCATCTCCGGTCTCCTGATATCCTGGAATACCTGTCATTTTTCACATACAAAGACAACAACAGCCCCATCTGGGGTGAGCAAAGCTCAGTCTGAAGCAACCACAATATATACCACAGATATCTAAATAATGATATATGATATGCAATGCATGTATGTCGTGGAGGTATCAGGTCAAATGCCCATCCACTGAGCATATCTCAGAATCAATCGAATCGCTATCAAATCAATGCTCGAGCTGGCACACTGGCCTCAATCAGGGATAATCGTATGATAGCGTCGACAAAGCGCCATCAAATCCCAAATCTCAATCAATCATCGGGGCCACAAATGACTGTGCTTTAAGGGTCATGTAATACCAAACATAGCATTGTGTTCACAAACCCCAGAATCAAATCAAATCATATCAGGGTATCCAAGGACCATAGCTCAACGTGCATGTCATGTATGCCACATCAACTCAACAAATAAGGCATATAGACATGTAACTCAATCCAATCAATCAAACATATATCATATAATACAGATACATGTCGTATGTTACCCGGTCGCAACATACCTCAATTCTTCGTTCCAGTCGATGTAGCTTGAAGATATCAGTATAATAATCTATCTACATCAATAACATACTCACTTCAATCAATAACATCATTCAATATCAACAATAGAGGTTTCAAATATCTTTTGAAACTTTAAAATTCATATCAAATTCAAATTATAGCATAATTCAATTCCGACTTCAAAACTTAGTTTCTTGTCGGTTATTCTACCGCATATATTTATCAGAATTAATAATAACTGACAAATAATTCTTCAATCTCAATTCAACGATTAAAATTTCCTCATTATAATAAATTAGGAAAAATTCGACATAACATCACTATAATCTTCTCTACTTCGTTAAAATCATACACTATTCAACAATTTTCAATTTCTGTATGATTTAACAATTTATCGGATTTATTCCAAAAATCAACGAATTTCAAACATCATCAAAAATATGAAATTTATACCTCAAATCGAAGACCTCGTGTCAACGATCTCANTATATCCAAATCTCAAATCATTTGGACTTCATATGGAAAAACTATGGCACTAATTACCATTTTGCCCTTAAAATTAATTCATTATTTTTCAACTTATTTACGAATATATCATCAAAATAAATTGAATATTTTTCAAATTATTTACCAAAATGCCATCAAAGCTATTTTATTCTCGGGGTCTCACATTTCTCCCCAACTTAAAAGATTTCGTCCTCGAAATCTCAAACATCTCTATATACATAACATTGATAAACATATAATATGTCACAAGTTATAGTACATATCAAAACTAAAATCAGTAAATGGATCACTATACATCGAATAAAATAGAACGGATGACATAGAATCAAATAAATGCGGATATGAATCTCGCATTTTGCTCTCCAACTCTCACGTCGACTCTTCCACACCATGCCGTGTCCATTGTACTCGAACTAAGGGGATCGATTTATTTCGCAATACTTTCTCCTTCCTATCAATAATGCAAACAGGTTGTTCAACATAGGAAAGAGAAGGATCAAGTTCAACCTCATCAGGCGCAAGTACATGCGATGGATCTGGTTCATACTTTCTCAACATAGAAACATGAAACACATCATGAATGACAGAAAAAGCTAGTGGCAATGCCAACCGATAAGCAAGATCTCCAACTCGATCAAGGATCTCGTATGGACCAACATATCGAGGAGATAACTTCCCTCGCATGCCAAATCGAACGGTACCTCTAAAGGGAGATATTTTCAAAAACACTTTATCACCTTTCTAGAATTCCAAGGGTCCTCTTCGTTTATTCGCATAACTCGTTTGACGATCCTGAGCGGCTTTCATCCGCTGTCGAATCATCTGAACCTTATAATTCATTTCCTGTATCATTTCAGGTCCAGTCAATTGTTTTTCACCAATTTCATCCCAGAATAACGGTGACCTACATCGTCTCCCGTATAAGGCTTTAAACGGTGCCATACCAATACTCGTTTGAAAGCTATTATTATAAGAAAATTCCACCAATGGTAAAGCATCTTGCCATCCCATTCTGAAATCCATCACAATCGCACGCAACATATCCTCTAACGCTGGAATCGTACGCTCAGTTTGGCCATCAGTTTGAGGATGATAAGCAGTACTCATAGCCAAACGCGTACCCATTGCTTCTTGGAAACTACCCCAGAATTTAGAAGCAAACCTGGGATCACGATCAGATACAATTGAGACTGGCACACTGTGCAGTCTCACAACATTCTCAATGTATAAACGGGCCATTCTCTTATAAGGATAAGTCCGTTCATACGGAATGAAATGTGCAGATTTCGAAAGCCGATCGATAATAACCCAAATAGCATCGCAGCCCTTGGGCGAACGAGGTAAATGAATCACAAAGTCCATAGCAATATGTTCCCAATTCCATTTTGGGATTTCGAGACTATGGAGTAATCCTCCCGGTTTCATTCTCTCGGCTTTCACTTGCTGGCAGACCAAGAATTTCGAAATAAACTCAGCAATGTCCTTCTTCATACGTCTCCACCAGAATTGGGGTCTCAATGTCAAATACATCTTTCGACCTCCAGGGTGAATACTGTATTTGCTACAATGTGCTTCTCGAAGAAGGGCATATTTCAAATCAGAATTATCAGGAACTACCAGCCGACCATTAAGTCGTAAAGAACCATCAGAAGAAATCTGAAATCCAGACTGATGTCCTGCAGATACAATTTCTTTCGACTTCTGAATTTGAGCATCGCTTCGTTGGACCTTTCGGATTTTAGATATCAAGTTCGGCTCAATTTGCAATGCTGAGACAGTGACAGAATTCCAATTCGAGTGAAAAGCCCAACCAGAAGTACATATATCCTCGTGTACTTTGGCGACACAAACATATGCTAACACAGAATCATGCACCTTACGACTAAGGGCATCCGCAGTAACATTCACCGATCCAGGGTGATATTGAATCTCACAATCAAAATCTTTCAGGAGATCCATCCACCTGCGTTGCCTCATGTTCAAATCCGATTGAGAAAAGAGATATTTCAGACTCTTGTGATCTGAATAAATAACAAACTTTTCTCCATACAAATAATGGCGTCAAATCTTCAGAGCAAATACAATGGCGGTCAATTCAAGATCATGAACAGGATAACGTGTTTCATGAGATTTCAATTGACGAGACGCATAAGCAATCACTTTGCCATGTTGTATCAGAACACAGCCCAAACCTTTACCAGACGCATCTGTACACACTACAAATCCTCCGGTACCTGAGGGAATAGTAAGAAGAGGTGCTGTGGTCAATCTCGTCTTCAATTCAAGAAAACTAGCTTCACATTCATCTGACCAAATGAATCGCTGATTCTTCTGTGTCAGTTGAGTAATAGGTTTAGCTATTTTCGAAAATCCTTCAATGAAACGACGATAATAACCAGCCAAACCCATGAAGCTACGAATCTCAGGAACATTCGTAGGTCTCGGCCAATTCAATACAGCTTCAACCTTAATAGGATCAACAGATATGCCATGTCTCGAAATGACATGGCCTAAAAATACTACTCTATCCATCCAAAATTCGCATTTGGAAAATTTATCATATAAATTGCCATTGCGAAGAGTTTGAAGTACCAGTCTCAGATGTTCAGCATGCTCCTTTTTTGATTTCGAATATACAAGAATATCATCGATAAATACAATAACGAATCGGTCAAGATAATCTCGAAAGACACGATTCATTAGATCCATAAATACGGCAGGAGCATTCGTGAGACCAAAAGGCATAACCAAGAACTCATAATGGCCATACCTGGTACGAAAAGCAGTCTTAGGTACATCTTCGTCTCGAACTCGTACTTGATGATAACCAGATCGAATATCAATCTTCGAGTATACAGAAGTACCCTGAAGCTGATCAAATAAATGATCAATACGAGGAAGTGGGTACTTGTTTTTCACAGTAGCCCTATTCAATTGCCTATAATCATACACATTCGCATAGTACCATCTTTCTTTCGACCAAATAAAACTGGAGCTCCCCAAGGTGATACACTCGGTCGAATATATCCCTTATCGAGAAGATCCTGTAATTGTTCTTTTAATTCTTTCAATTCAAGAGGTGCCATGCGATAAGGAGCTTTCGATATAGGCGCAGCTCCCGGCACAAGATCAATACTAAACTCAACTTCTCGATGAGGCGGAAACTCAGAAATCTTATCGAGAAATACATCCGGGAATTCTTTCGCAACAGGAATATCAGATAAAGAAGGCTCCTTCTTAGAGACATCAATAGCGTAGATAAGATAACCCTCATCCCCGCTAAACAAAAATCGAGACATTTCCAGAGAGGATACTAATGGAATTTTGGCTTGGGAACCCTTGCCATAAAAATTCCACTTGGGTCCATCAATAGGTCGAAATAGAACCACTCCATGAAAACAATCGACAGTAGCTCGATTTGTTGTCAAAATATCCATGCCAACAATACAATCAAAGTCGTGCATTGGAAGGACAATCAAATTCAGAAACAACACATTGTCCTCGTATATCAATACACAATTCTGCACAACTTGCTCAGAAAAAATAATCTTTCCTGCTGGCGTGGCTATCGATAATGTATCATACAACGGAGTACTCATAATATCATGAGATGCAACAAATGCATGAGATATGAATGAGTGAGATGCTCCTGTATCAAATCAAACACGTGCAGGATAATCGTAAAGCATGCAAATACCTGCAATCACACCACCAGGAGCTTCTTTCGCCTGATCCTCAGTCATAGCATATACTCGAACTTGAGGAGGGTCTTGAGCAGTCTGACCACCCGGTCCTCGATATCGTGGAACATTCGACTGCTGGAAAGAGGGAACAGAAACAGTAGGTCTCATCATACTGGGGCAACCTCTAAACCCTGGCTGGGGTTGGGCAGAAGTCGTACCCCTATTCGGACATACACGAGAGCAATGGCCTTCCTGTCCACAATGATAACAAGTACCAAAAATACCTCGACATTGCTCGATAGTATGTTTGCCTCCACAATAACTACAATAAGGAGCGATCACAGGACTCCCTCTCTGGGATCCACTAGAACTCGAAGAAGAAGAAGAAACAGTGGAACCAGTCTTCTTAAACTTCCTACCTCTCGGACGCAAGGTAGGCTGCTGAGCTGTCACTGGAGGTGGAGGAGTATACTGTGGACCTCCCCGCCTAAGTCCAGCCTCGGCCGCCTTGGCTCGTTCAACCGCCTCTGCGTAGCTGATAGGCAATCCAGAAACAACAAAAGTATATAAAGCAGGATGTAAAC
>NC_133310.1:14727679-14871311 GCF_012295235.1 Primulina huaijiensis | reverse complement strand
TTTGTACAAGTCATTGTATAGATCAAAGTCTTCTAGTGTATTCTACCCGAGGAGGTAGAATGAGTGACGTAGGAGCAGTTGAAGTCTCCGAACATCCATAAACATATCATGTGTTATTTAACTGTTTAACTATTGTTTTGAAACTGATTTGATCAGTTAGAGCATCTGTCAGTTCAGTTTTTACCATAACTGAACTGACATGTGCCAGAACTGATTCCCTTTACTTTCAGTTATTCAGTTGCACAGTATATAAAATACATCGGTGTAAACATTCTTAGAACACGAGCTATTGAAGGTCATGGAGAATATTGTGTTTGAAGCACCTTCGCAGGTGTGCACACGATCCTTCAAATACGATTTTAC
Organism: Primulina huaijiensis; assembly: GCF_012295235.1. NCBI lineage: Eukaryota > Viridiplantae > Streptophyta > Magnoliopsida > Lamiales > Gesneriaceae > Primulina > Primulina huaijiensis. The sequence continues at coordinate 14,870,948 of NC_133310.1, read as the reverse complement.
AAACACATTCAATCACTCCAAACTTATTCTTCATCCCTAAAAATTTTCTTCATCAAAATTTTCGAATAAAAAGAAGATGATTCTTTCAAGGTTATTTTATATAATTATTTTGGTTATTATACTCACTAGTCTTGTATTTATTGGAGAATATCCGCCTCGCGTTGTTTCTTTATTTTTAAGAATGCTTGTACTTATAATTTATTCATTACTTTTTATTTCCATTTTAATAGATTTAGAACTTAACTAATAAAATACATTGTTATTTTTCTGGTACCACCATGTCAAATTTGGCAAAACTCGAATTTATTGCGCTCGATATTATGAGAAAAAATTATATGCTATAGATTCTCGATGTAGAAATGCATCTTGAGTCATTGGGTCTAAGTCAGACCATTAAAGAAAATGGTATCTCATCATCACAAAAAAAAAAAAAAGAAGCAAAAGCTATAATATTTTTGCGTCGACATCTTGATGAAGGATTAAAATGTGAATATCTCATTGAAAAAGATCATATGACTTTATGGAAAGGATTAAAAGAAAGATTTGAACATATAAGAGAAGTTATACTTCCGACCGCCCGTAATGAATGAAATACGTTAAGATTCCAAGATTTTAAGAAAGTCAATGATTAATATTCAGCGATGTATCGAATAATCTCGCAATTAAAATTTTGTGGACATGAGGTTACGGAATCGGAAATGCTTTAAAAAACATTTTCCATTTTCACGCATCAAATATATCTCTACAACAACAATATAGAGTGTGTGGATTTGTGAGATATTCTGAACTTATCGCATGTCTTATTGTGGCGGAAAAGAATGAGCTGCTAATGAGAAATCATCAGTCCCGACCCACTGGATCAACAGCATTTCCAGAAGTAAATGTTGTAAGTAAAAATAATTTAAACCTGGAAACCAAAATCAAAGTCAAAGACAAGGTTTTGGTCGAGGTCGAAATTGAGGTCGTGGTTCTGGATGTGGACGTGGACGTGGAAGTGGTCGCGGTCGCGGCCGTGGTTTTGAAAACAATCAAGATAGTTACTTCTATAACTCATCTCAAAAGGGCGTCACGAACCACCTACTAAAAAGGAATCATGAGAACATTAGTGTTAATGAAAACACTCAAAACGATTTGAAAGTTCTTGTTATAGATGCGGCACTCCAGCACATTGGTCTCGTATTTGTCGAGTCCCCGAGCACCTTTGTAAGCTCTGTAAAGAATCAATAAAGGGAAAATAAAAAAGACATCAACTTGACTAAACACAGTAGCCGTTTGAGTGATTCAACTCATTTTGATAATGCAGATTTTCTAAATGATTTCTCTGAAAATGATTAATATATTGGTGGAATTGAAATGTAAAATATTTTATTTTTCATGTGCTCATATGCTAATGTTTTATTGTATAATTATAATATGTCTTATATTTTTCAATAAATTACATATGTATTGTCAGTAATATTTTTTTCATTGCATATTTTTTTTGAAATTCAAATATGGAAACTGCTCTGAACAAAGCTAAACAAGAAACTAATCCCATGGAAGTTTGTATACCTGATAGTGGTACAACGCACACTATTCTCCACGATACAAGAGATTTCTATGAACTAAAACCAAAAAAACAATGGTGAATACAATATCAGGTACTGTAAACTTGATTAATGGTTGTGGTAAAACACATTTTTTGTTACCTAATGGTACAAAATATCTGATAAATGATGCTTTATATTCACCACAATCGAAAAGAAATTTGCTGAATTTTAATAATATATATTCCCATGTGTATGATACTCAGACAATAAATGAAAGAACTGAGAAATATATGTGTCTTACCACATATAAATCAGGAAAGAAATATGTAGTTGAAAAACTACTAATACTTCTACTGGATTGCATTATACACATATAAGTCCAATTGAATTAAACAAGGTAGTTGATAATTCTTCAATATTAATCAATTGACATGATCGATTAGGACATCTTGGTTCAACAATGATACGAAGAATTATAGAAAATACACATAATCATCCGCTGAAAGACAAGAAGATCTTTCTAAATAATAATTTCCAATGCAAAGCATATTCTTTTGGAAAACTTATTGTAAAACCAATACCAACTAAAATCTAAACTGAATCACTTATGTTTCTTGAACGTATTCAATGTGATATTTTTGGGCCAATTCATCTACCATGTGGATCATTTAGATATTTTATGTTTATCGATGCCTCTAGCAGATGGTCACATGTATGTTTATTATCAACTCGAAATATGACATTTGCAAGATTACTTGCTCAAATAATAAAATTGCGGAATCAATTTCTCGAACATACAATCAAGAAAATTAGACTTGATAATGTTGTTGAATTTATTTACCAGACTTTCAATGATTATTGTATGTCAATGGGAAGCACAATTGAGCATCTTGTTGTTCATGTACATACACAAAATGGATTAGCTGAATTATTGATTAAACGTCTACAACTGATTGCTAGAACAATGATTATGAAAATAAAACTCCATGTTTCTATATGAGGACATGCAATTTTACATGCTGCTGCATTAATTCGCATCCAACCAAGTGCATGTCATAAATACTCTCAATTGCAGCTTACCTTTGGTAAAGAACCAGACATTTCTCATCTATGAATTTTTGGATGTATGGTATACGTGTTTATTGCACCGCCTCAACGAACAAAAATGGGACCTCAAAGAAAGATCGAAATTTATGTTGGTTATAATAGCCCATCAATAATTCGGTATCTTGAACATCAGACAGGTGACTTGTTTACAGCATGTTTTGCTGATTGTCATTTTAATGAGGAAATCTTCCCAATGTTAGGGGAGAAAAGAAACATATCGAAAAAAAATTACATGGTATACATCATCATTGTTACATCTGGATCTAAGAACTAAACAATGTGAAAAGGATGTATAGCAAATTGTGCACATACAAAGAATAGCAAATCAAATACCAGATGCATTTGCAGACACAAAAGGGGTAACTAAATCATATATACATGTTGTAAATTCCCCTACTCGAATTGAAATTCCAAAGAAACAAATTGAAGACACTCATAATGTCATTAAACGCTTGAAGCGTGGAAGGCCAATCGGTTCCAAGGATAAAAATCCTAGAAAAAGAAAAAGCATGGAGAAACACGAAGATCACAAAATAGATAATGATTTTCTGACAGAAATACATGATGATGAAAATGTTCTGTTAGAACCAGAAACTGATGAGAATCGTGAAATCTCTATCAATTATATTAATACTGGAAAAATGTGGAACCGAAAAGATATAAAAGAAATTGATGAGATATTTTCTTACAATGTGGCATTTGACATCATAAATGACAATGAAGATCATGAACCAAAACATTTGGTGTATGTAAAAATCGACAGAACTGAATAAAATGGAATGACGCCATCCAGGTTGAGTTGGATTTGCTAAATAAACGTAACGTTTTCGGACCTATAGTCCTTACACCTGAAGATGTAAAACCTGTTGGGTATAAATGGGTTTTTATTCGATAGCGAAATGAGAAAAATGAAATAGTAAGATATAAAGCTCAACTTGTTGTACAAAGTTTTTCTCAAAGGCCTGGAATTGATTATGAAGAAACGTATTCTTTTGTTATGGATGCAATTACGTTTCGGTATTTGATTAGTTTGGCGGCATCAGAAAATTTAGAAATGCATCTTACGGATATTGTCACAGCTTATTTATACGGATCACTCAATAGTAATATATATATATATATATATATATATGGAAATCCTGAAAGATTTAAGATGCCTGAAGCACAAAGTTCAAAACCTAAAGAATGTTACTCTGTGAAATTTCAAAGATCATTATATGGATTAAAAAAATCCGGTCAAATGTAGTATCATCGGCTAAGTGAACACTTAATGAAAAAGAGATATGTAAACAATTTATTATGCCCTTGCATTTGCATTAAGAAAACAACATCCGGATACGTAATTATTGTTGTATATGTTGATGATTTAAACATCACTGGAACGAACAAGGAAATTCAAGAAGTTGTGGTGTACTTAAGAAGGAATTTGAAATGAAGGACTTTGAAAAAACAAAGTATTGTCTGGGTTTGCAAATTGAAAAAAAAAAAAGTGGAATATTTGTTTACCAGTCAAATTATACAGAAAAGGTCCTTAAACGTTTTAATATAAATAAATCAAATACTTTAAGTATTCCAATGGTTGTTAGATCATTAAACATATAAAAAGATCCATTCCGTCCATGTGAAGATAATGAAGTTTTTCTTGGTCCAAAAGTATCATATCGAAGTGCTATTGGTGCCCTTATGTATCTTGCAAATTGTACAAGACATGATATATCTTTTGCTGTAAATTTATTGGCAAGATTTAGCTCATATCTAACAAAGAGACAATGGAACGAAATTAAACATATATTCCGTTATCTACGAGTAATGACAGACTTGAGACTTTTGCATTCAAAAGATACCAATTAAAGCATAATTGGTTATGCTGATGCTCGGTATTTATCTGATCCACACAAGGCACGTTCCCAAATCAGATATGTATTTACTCGTGGAGGTACTGCAATTTATTTGCGTTCACAGAAACAAACACTCGCAACAACTTCATCAAATCACATCGAGATTATTGCACTACATGAAGCAAGTCGTGAATGTGTGTGGCTAAAATCAATGACCGAACATATCCAAATCTCATGCGGATTATCATTCGACAAGAATCCTGTGACACTATATGAAGATAATGTTGCATGTGTTACTCAAATGAAAGAAGGATACATAAAAAACGACAAAACTAAACATATTCCCTCTAAGTTCTTCGCACTCACCCAAGAGCTTGAGAAGAATAAAGATATTGATATTCGTCACATTCAGTCAAGTGAAAACTCATCAGATCTCTTCACAAAGGCACTTCCTATGACAATATTCAGAAAACATATATATAATATTGGGATGCGCAATCTACTAAATTTTGTGAAGAATCGTACGTGTTAACATGATGGGGAGTTTACGTGACTGCACTCTTTTTTTCTTACTATGGTTTTTATCCCAATGGATTTTTCCTAGTTAGGTTTTTAACGAGGCATTATAAAAATACGTAATGAAGACAATCATTGTATCATGATCATTGTCACAAGGGAGAGTGTTGAAAATAAGAGACTGAGTGTTAAAAATAAGAGTTGTAAATATTGAAAATTAGTATGTGATGATGTATGTAATGATGTATTTATTTTTGGATTATTTTCAAAGAATATCTATAAATAGGTGAAACGTCCACAACTCGTTTTTCTTAAAAAGTACTAGAAATTTTTTTTATCCATCTATTCGGCCGATACATATATATACTTTTAAATACTTTGACACCATATTAAAATAAAACAACAAACTATATTTGAAAATACAAAAGAAAGAGTTAAAAACATAAAATCGTCACATGTTTACCAAACCTAAACTTAACAATATTTCAAAACCACCCAAACTCTAACATCATCTCCAAAACCACTCAAATCATATAAAAGTCGTAAAAATCTTTATCGTAAACTTAAACGTATATCATAATCATAATGCGGAAAAATCTAGCGATGGTCCTCGGGTTGTGTGCACCTTCTGTCTAGCAAGATCAACCATCAAAACCCCCATCAACATTAATATAATGCTCACCTGCATCCATCACACTTAGTGAGTCTAAAGACTTGGAAAACCATAATCTTTATAACAAGTAATACATATACAATCGCATACAACAGTGAAATTACTCTTACTTAAAATAACATTTCATGAACATGCATAAAAATAAACATTTTTTATTTCTTCATTTCATATCATATATCATTTCATCATAAACATTTCCTTTTCATCATAAGCATATATGTTTCCTTTTATTGAATTTGAATCGTTAATTGTGACTTTTGTTTCATCATAAAGTCGATGGATCCATCTACATGTAACCACAATACTGGGCAGCGGGGACATCAGCGACACTCTCACCCGTCAACTGAGCCTTGGCCTATCATCATCATATGGAAATACGATCGTCGGACTCCCTCTGAGACCTTTTCCCATAAATGGGCTCCCTCTGGGCCATCTCGCGTAAATGGGCTCCCTCTAGGGCCTTTTCCCTCACGATATCCCCATTTATATCATCATATCATCATAATAGTCACAATTAATTCACCTCCTCCAACGTTTCATATTTTCATCACTTTATAAAAATCATGCATATAAATATCATTTTTCTTTTAAACCAAGCATGCAACATATCTTTTAGCTTTAATCTCTTATAATAAAATTAATTTAACATTTAAAGTAAGCATTTTATCATATATTATATCATTCGGGGCAATGCCATGACGTTAACTATTTTTTCGGTGTAAAATGACCGTTTTACCACCAGACGTAAAATTTCTCGGTTTTGACTTTTTCTTACTTTCATTGAATCTAGACCATCCCAAATAATTATTTAAGCTTAAATAAATTTTCCGATATTTTTATTTAGCTTAAAATCGAGGCTTTTGATTTATTTCGTAATTATTAATTTGTAGTGCGTTTTAATCTCGAATTAATTTCAAACTTTAATATAAAATTCTCAAATTTTAAATATCCAATTTTTATATTTAAATTACCCTCGTGAACCATGATTCGACCCCTATTGAACCACATTCGAACCCTTAGCCAATTGAAACCTAAAAACCGAACCCTAACACTAACCCTAACCCTAATCCTAACCTTAACCCTAACCCTTGAGCCATATTGCGATTCCTTCGAGCCAAGCCCGAGCCACCCTGAGCCAAACTCCTCCCAGACCCTCTTTGTACCCTACTGGACCCCCTGGATCCCTAGGTCTCAGCCCCTAGCCGCTGCAATCCCCTGTACGAAACAAGAAGCTTGCGCGTGTTCTACCCTTTTGCGTACAAGACTCCTAGCTCCAATAGGACTTCTCCCCCAGGCCACCACCCGAGCCCTCACCCTCTGGACCAACCCTGGACCTCTCTGTGACCTAGCATAGCTTAGCCCTGACCACCCTAGCTGAGTCATAACCCATCGCACCAGTTGTTATCTCGGGTAGGCTTGGGAAGAGTTCCATCGTGCATGGGCTCTTCCCTAGCCGTGGAGCTTGAGTCCTAGCGTGGCTAGGACTCCTCCACACACCCAACCATGTCCAGCCCAGCCCTGGCCGAGCCATGAGTCGTGGTTCCATCATAACCGAACCCTTGACATCACAACACGCAATAATGGTTCTAGCTTGTTCTAGCTTCATGCTGCTTCAAAACCGTGCATCCTAAGACCCTTAGGATTGTGTAAAAACGTCCCTCTATGATCCTTAATCATGGCATCCCCTTCACGCAAGTATATAACAAGTTTTGGGACAAAATTTCATACCTTAATCACATGTATATGCATAAAACGAAAATTTCCATAAAGCAATCATGTTTTTCATGCAAACAATAATCAAACATATATTAGAGTGTGATAGATGAGAAATGAAAGAATTATGGCGTACCTTTGCGTATATTACGCACGAAAACGAAGCGACGATGTGAAGAACGGCGACGTAGACTCCTAGGACTGAAACCCTTGTGAAAACCGAAGCTTTCCTCTTCAAATATGCGTGTGTGCGTGTGTTGTTGCTGGTGGAAGGCTTCGTGTGTGATGTGAGGGGAGGGGGCGTGAGTTTTAGGTTTGATGGGGAGGGTTTAGGCTTTTAAATATTTGATAATTATTAAGTGTTCAAGCTTAGGCTCATTAGTATGGTATATTATGCTCATTAAGCCCATTAGTGCATAAAAATATTTCGTTTAGAAAAGTTAGTGAAAATATTAGCCGAGTTGTCACAAAGTTCATATTTTCGTTGAAAATCGAATACCGATAAAAATTACGACTCGACGTAAAAAATCACATCAAAACCCATTATTTTCAAAAATATCATAAAGCATCAACCTTATTTTAAATAATTAAAAATAATTATTTAATAAAAATATTTTTCATTTATTCAGCTTTCGGTCTCCGTTCCTCGATCGCATCTCGAATAACTTTTAAAATACAGTTTTATGCATTCAAATAGAAAACTACTTTAAAACCATACAAACATATCAGCATAATCAAGTTAAGCAATTAAAATCATTTAATTAGCTATTACTTATTTTCTCTAGATTCGCATGCAGTTGTATTACGTCGTCTTAATTTTGGACCTTACAATATGTCTCTTAATTTGTGAAGAAAAACACAATTGAATAGACAAAATTTTATAAAGTATGTAGTTTAATATATTTTACGAATTTGAGATTTTTATTTTTTTACCGTAAATTTTTATTTTTAACAATATCAATATATTATATATTATATATTATATATTATGATATCATAGAGACACAACGAACAAAGCTTGGGGATATTTTGTTATATAGCCTTCAATGAAAATTCAATTAAAAATTTAACCTTCACAAAATTTTATTTTGAAAAATAACCTCCTTTTCCTTTCTATTTTAAAGATCTAATTAATTCTCTTAACCAAGATCCTTTGAAAAAATGGTATCAGAGCTTTAGATTAATTTATTTCAAACACAAAATTTATTGTTACAAAGAAACGAAATGTTTGAGGAGGAGAATTTTGAAAATTATGAACCCGAACTTAGGTTCGAGAAAATTAATTTACAAGGATTATTCCAATATTTTGGAATATACACAAGAACATCTAATTATTGTTAGATATCCAGAGTCAAAAGGGAAGTCTCAGCACTCTCAGGTAAACTTATGATTCAAACAAATAAGTTTCTGGAAATAGTTCCAGATTCCTCTAAGCTCTCTTTAGATCTTAGAGAAATCCAGAAAACAGTACAAAATTATGGCAACATGCTATATTTTGTACCTCAACGAGTTGAGAAAATCCTTGAAAACCAGGAAGAAATTCTTGGAATATTAAAGGATATTCAAACAAGAATTCAAAAACTGGAACAACAACCAAGTTCTAGTAAAAGATCTTCAGGAGGATGGTTACCACCATCATTCGGTACTGAACCCTTGTTACATCAACATGGAAAGGCCAGAGTTGTTTCAAAACCATTAACTGAAGAAGAAAAGATGATCAATCTAATTAAGTCTGTCTCAGAAAAGAAATTAATCTGATGACAACTCTAGAAAGGATTGGTCTGGAGGATCTACAAGAACTTGCGGAATCTTTCGCAAATCTCAAAGTTGTAGATCTAAAGATGAACACAGCAGGAGGAGAAACACCTGTCATAACGTGGTCATCTTCTCAAGAACCACCAAGAGAAAGTGTGGGATCTCAGAATATAAATATGAGAGAATCTCAAACTGATTTCCATACTGGTGGAGGAGCACACCCTGCGGGAACAAGGTCAAGGAAAAATCAAATTCCTTTGCACCAAACACCCTATGGGAAAACTGTTTTAGATCCTATACATCCTTACGGGGTTATGCTTAACCTTGATGTATTAGATTTCAAAAACAGGGAAGATCTCATAGATGACTGGACATCTGCTATGAGAATCGCAGCAGGGACACTTGATCTCAACAGAGAAGGATTCATTAAACTTCTAGAAATGAGTCTTATGGGATCAGTGAAAATTGCTTGGGACATGACTTCAGTGGAAACCAAAGAATCAGTCCTAGCAGGTGAATCTCTTAGCGAGATTGCAGGAAGAATGGCTACCCTGTTTAAAGCACAATTTATAGGGGTAGACTATTTTAATAGTCAAGATACAGAGAAGAAGAAAAAATATACCCAAGCTCTGTATAGTCTTGAATTACATGATATATATTTAGTGGATGAATACATTATGTTATTCACTAAATATAGATGGAATTCGGGAGTCGAAGAAGACATAGCTATGCAGCTTTTCTTCGCAAAAATGCCAAGTCCCTGGAGAGAAATGCTCATAAGGGAATATGTACCTGGAAATCCAGATACATTGGCACGAAGAGCCTCTTTCCTTAAAGGAAAACTGGCAGAATGGTGCCATTTGGCAGCATTACAAAAGAATTACAAACGCTTAAGGGGTATCAACAAAAGAACTCTTTTGTGTTGTAAGGAAAATGATCTTCCAACAATTATTGGAAGTAAACCACAAAAGCATAGAAGGAAAAGTTTCAGAACTCATCCTTATGCTAAAAGTGGAAGAAGTTCTTGGAAACCAAGAACAGTATGGTCTAGACAAAAAGCCAGATCTTACAAATCTGGACAAAGGAGCGGACCATCAAGGAGTAGGACATCCTCCCAGGCATCGAGTAAATCTCGAAGCACATGAAGAATACCTACAAAGAAAACTTTCCAAAGGGCTCATACACGAGCTAATGAAAGTTTTAAGGACTGTAATTGCTAGACATGTGAAGCAAGAGGACATATCTCGAATAACTGTCCAGAAAATGAAAAAAGAGGTATTAAACGCTTTGATCCAACTCCGGATATAGAAGAAGCAGTTTATTACCAAGATCTTATTCAGGTATACCGAATTGAGGACATTGCCTCAGATGAAAGTATATATGAAGAAGAAGAAGTCCTAAGTCAGGAAGAATCCGATGGAACTGAATCGGAATCTGACTGAAAACGAGGTGTTTCGACACGAAACACATGAGGATTTGTCTGGGTTCTTTAGCCAGACATCAATATCTAATAACATGGTCCAAAGGATCATGAAAGAAAATCCTAGTCTACAGAGATATCAAGGATTCTCTGCAGGACAGGTAGAAAAGTTCTTAGGAAATCTTGGCCTAAGAAACAGAAAGCATCATCTAATCTATAAAGTTTCTAGAAGGGAAATGGCAATCCCAATGGAACTTACGGGAAATAGAATGGAGATGCAATTAATTCCTTCTGAGGAAATAAAGGAGGAATTACAAAAACTCAAGATCGAAGTAGCAAGGACTATGTCCTGGATTCATATTGGAGCAATCCAAATTATGATAAAAGCTACTTTCAAAGAAAGTATTGATTCACCCATCGATATTGCTATATGCGATAAAAGAATGGGGAACCTTCAAGATTCAGTACTGGGAACTATCTCAGGAAATCTTTGTGCAGGAAAGATTGTAGGAGTTATCTATCCAAGGATAGCCTGCAACCTGGCAGATCGGGATTTTAGCCGAGCCTTGACATTACATCAAAATTTCAAGGAGCAAAGGCTAATGAAGGAAGGTAATAGACCATATTCTATTACCTATCAAATCTCATATGCTTTATCTAATACACACCATTCAGAGTTGTTTATTAGAAATGAGTTTATTGAGATACCAGAAATATTCGGAAAAGTTGCTCAGGCAATTTATCCAGAACGAATTGAATTTCCTGTAATACAGGAAACAGATATCCAAATACAAGACAAACCGATTCTACAAAGGAATCAGAGTCTTAGATTGGAATCAAGAAGACTATCTTTTCAGGGAGATAGAATTACAAGCTACAGATGGGGAAAAACCCCTGTTCAAGAAACCCAACAGGAGCTAAAAAGTTTTTCAACAATAGGAAAGCTTAGATGCCCAGAAGGGTGGAAGGAAGTCGAAATAGTATTTGATATTACGAAACAAAGGAATCAATTTCCTTGTAATACAATCTACTATTTAGAACAACCTATGATAGGAACTTACCAAGGAATGATCCAAGTTGGAGAATTGGAAGTTCATATCACAGGAAGTCCAGGAAAAGAATCAGATCAACTGATTCTTGGACTAGAGTTTCTTGAGGAACATAAACCTTGAAAACGTCTAGAGTATGGAATGGAGTTTATGGCAGAGGATAAGATTTGGAAAATCCAATGACCACAAGCCCATTCTCGATATACATTCAAGTAGGAATGTTATATGGACAATATAAGGCAGAATATTTTGCTGCTTATATTGATTCAGGTGCGGGTATTTGTACAGCAAAACGAGGAATTTGTCCAACAAGTTTGGAAGAAGAATTACCAAAGATTGCTGGAAGGGATTTTTCCAGAAGAATATTAATCTTATGTAAAGGGATTAAGATGACTGAAATAATGATTGGAGGGGCTGGGCAAACACCTTGGTATAAGGTGAAGACACCACCAATTTATTTTCATGATACAGGAGCTGACATTTTACTAGGAAACAATTTCCTACAAATGTTCAAATCCTATACCCAAGAAAATGAGACTAGAAGATTAGTGTTTACAACCCCTTGTAACCACAAAATCGTAGTCCAGAGACTAAGAGAGGCATTTTACAGAAAATTGCCGATCCAGTTTCGCAGCAAGCGTGGTGATTCAGGACAACGCCTGAACCCAAAAATGAAAGATTCCAGAAGGTTCGTAGAAACAATGCTCCAGTTAAGAGCAGATAAAGAACTCCAACCAGAAGAGATAGAATGCCTTAAGATAGCTCTACATAAAAATGAAGTAGAGTTTGAATCTAAGGTATCACTGGAAGATGTCAAGAAGAGGATCAAGGAAAATTATAATGAAGATCCCTTGGCATGGTGGGACAGAAATCAACTCAAAGCTTGCCTTAAAATCAAGGAAGGCAAAGAGTATGAATTTGTCTGTTGCAAGCCTATCCCAATGAATATCATTGACCAAAGGGATATGCAGATTATAATCAAGGAACATTTGGACCTTGGATTAATCAAAGCAGGAATGTCACCATATAATAGTCCAGGTTTTCTGGTAAGAAATCATGGTGAAATAAAAAGAGAAAAACCCAGATTAGTTATTAATTATCAGGAAATTAATAAGATTCTGGAGTTTGATGGGTATTTCATACCTAGTAGAGAACATTTAATAAGCTGCATACGTAATGCCAAGATATTCTCTAAATTTGATTGTAAGTCCGGATTTTATCAAATTCGGATGCAGGAAGAAAGCAAGAAATTCACAGCTTTCTCTACACCGCAAGGACATTATATTTGGGAGGTATTACCAATGGGATTGGCTAATTCACCTCAGATATTTCAAAGAAAAATGGATAATCTTTTTAAAGATTATTTTAAGTTTATGTTTGTTTATATTGATGATGTTTTAATAGCATCTAAAGATATGAATGAACATATTAAGCATTTGGAGATTTTCTCCAAGGTTTGTAAAAAAGAAGGACTGGTCTTATCTGAAAAGAAAGCAGTCATTGCAACAAGGAAGATTGAATTCCTCGGAATTGAAATCGATGAGTGAGGAATAATTCTGCAAGAACACATAGTAGAAAAGGTGCAGAATTTTCCAGAAAATCTCAAAGACAAGAAGCAACTTCAAAGTTTTTTAGGAGTTGTTAATTTTGCTGGGATGTTTATTAAAATCCTAGCAAAACACAGGAAAGTGTTTAGTCCATTATTGAAAAAAGATGTTAGATTTATATGGACGGATGAACACAAAGAAGGACTATGCCAATTAAAGGAGATTTGTAAGAATCTTCCAAAAATGGCTATTCCTCAAGATGAAGATGATCTGGTATTATATACTGATGCCAGTGATCATTGGTGGGCTGCAGTTTTAACAAAGCTCACACCAAATGGAGAACAACCATGCAGGTATTGTAGTGGGTTATTCTCAGATGCAGAAGCCATAAGATGGCATATCAACGAAAAGGAATTCTATGCAGTAAAAAGGACTTTTGAAAAATGGCCATTATTTTTACTTGCAAAGAAATTCACTTTGAAAGTTGATAACACACAGGTGAAAGCTTTCTTAAGAAATAGAATTGAATCTAAACCTGAGAAGGCCAGATTATTAAGATGGCAGGCCTTATGTCAAAATTATATTTTTGATATTATGATAATTAAATCTCATGAAAACATTCTTGCAGATTTTTTAACAAGAGATGGACAGCATTAATATTGATGCTATTATCAAGATGCAGAGGCATTTGAGAGAACACCTTGAAATGCTTCAAACTGAGTTTAACAAGTTAGCACTGAACGCAGAAGTTGCGGGAAGGCTTCAACAAGCTGATAAGAGAATTGTCTCTGATCAAATCACAGGATGTTTACAGGCATATACTCAGTTATAGTCTGTAATGCAAAGGCCTATCCTCCAAGGCATTGAGAAACCATTGGTTTCCCAGATGGAGAGTTTTCGAGTACAGGACTCTATACCTGTAGCGGGGGATTCAAATACCCCTTGCACAAGTGTTAAGTCGGGATCATCTCCAGATGAGTCGACAAAAACAAAAATTGAGACTCCAGATCCTTATCTCGAGTACTCAAGTCAACCCTTCACCTCGGGGATTGAAGAGGGAGAGATCAATCTTAGGCCTCGTACCGACAAAGGCAAAACTAAGGTTGGTACTAATGAAACTACAATTTCCCCATTTCAGGCTTACCAACAGAATTGAGAGAAATTAAACACAAGAATTGGCATCAACCCAGCCATTGTTCGAGTTGATGTTGCAGGAAAATATCCTAGGGTATGGATGAAACAAAATTCATATCCAAAGGAGGTCAAAGCCTGGTATGAATTTGGGGCTCTTGCCTCAGTTTATACCACTTCGCCCAGCTTCCCAGAGATATCAGCATTACCAAAATGGATTCAGGAAGCTGTTCATGAGACTTGGGCAAATAATGATCATTTGTCCAGAGGAGATGTGTTGGAGCTATACTTTTTCAGTACAGCACCAGAACCCGCAGGAAAAGGCTCACACGAAGCCTTTCATTTTATCAAGCTAAGGAGGCCAGACATGAATTCTCAAAAATTTATAAAGGATCCTCCTACAAATGAAACCCCCTTAGTCTCTTCATTTAATGAAGATGACATGTCTACCAGGAGAGCATGGGGTATCTGGGTCTGTCTCACGGAGATGGAAAAAGTCAAGTTTCTATTTAAGTTTTACCAAAACTCTTTAAATGGATCATTCTGTTAAACACCATGACAGGAAAAACCACAAGTTTTGCAGAAGATTTATTCGAGAAGAAAAGAAATCTTTTGTGGAATAGCAAGCTGCCGGCAAGTAAAGAGACTCGCCGAAAATTCTGTAACATGGCACACATAGGAAGATGGTCAGAAAACATCTGCCCTGAATGCCAGGATCAGAAAGAACCAGAATTCGGTAAAGGTTTCAAACCGAGATCTGATCGGAAACATTTTACCGAGGCAAGGACAAGTGGGGAAGGACCACATTCACATTTTCCTCGAGGATACAAAAAGCCTAAGATTTCTCGACAAAATTAAAAGGGACATGTGAACAAACCCACTAACAAAAGGAAGACTACCATGTGAGTGGGAAAACATGACCACCAATAATCGGTGGAAAAAGACACAAGAACCACTAATAATGAGTGGTAAAAGACGGAAGAACATTGGATACTTTATTCAAAAAATGAATCCAATAAAGAAAACAAGAAAACTGGTCCCGAAATTTTCATCTATAAATAAGGACATATTGGAACCAGTAAAACACACCAAGAAAGAAACCTAAAAGAAAATGTATTTTACATATCTAAAGGTTTTAAAAAGAAAACTCAAGTATGAAAGGAAGGAGCTGAAAGCTCTCCGATCATTAGTTCTAATGTTCCAAGAGAAAGGGGACGAAATTACAGCTGATCTTGTTCAAACGCATTCCTACTGGCAGTGCGGTGAAATAAAAGAATGGTAAAAGTTGATGTCTAGATTAATAATCTAGAAAAAGAAGGAAAGGACCACTCAACCAACAGATGGTCCCAAGCAAGCTGTAAAGGCTTATGAAGATTTGAAGTCCGTGTTTCAAATCCGAAGGAAGCCTTCTATAAATAAGGCAGTAAGAAGGAAGTGGAGATCATCGAACATTTTCCTCATTTCTTTCAAAACCAATTGTAATATTTTCTCTTTCTAGTTTATGTGTTTTCAAGTTTCAGCTACTATAAGTAGCTAAGCAAGTTCCTCCTTCTCTACAGGAGGCTTCAATGTAATAAAAGATGTTTGTGTTTGAATAAAGAGATCTTTTGCTCTCAGCCCCTCTCATGTATTATTTTCAAAATTTTATCTTTTACTATACACCCTAAGGTAGGAAACGAATTAGGGTTGTGCTAAGTGCTGCTGAAGGAATCTACGTCAGTAACCATCGGTTGCGATTGTGTGGTTGGACTGTGAGGAGCAGTTCGTAAAATACGATGGATATAACCCGGTGGTATTCTGGTCAAAGAGGTAAAAGATTTAATTTATTTAACGGAAGCATGATGGGCCATTAAGGGAGTTAAAAAATTTTAAAGGAGATTACTGTTTTAAAATAAAAAGGGCTATAAATTTAAAAACAAGAGGTCAGGAGGCTATAAATTTAAATGCCCCCAAAGCTTGTGGCCGATCACTAAATATTATTATAGGTTCCCTTTTTCCCTTTATAACAATGACCCGTCTCAGACGAACGGCTCCTTCGCCCGAATAAGAAAACGCCTCATTTGCTCGCACTTACAGGTTCTCTTTTTGACCGCGTAACAGTTGCGATACCTAACCTGTAGAAACTGCTCCCCTGCAACCACCGAAGATTCACGAGGTAATCAGCTTCAATTCCGATAAAATCATGGAAAATTTCAATCAAATTCGGTGAATTTGCAGATCAATTGCATAACTCAGATGCATTGGTTGAGCTCACTCTGTTCTGACTTCTGTGCAGTTGCTGATTAATGTACTGTTGATTGTTTCAAGATTTTGATTCCAAAAAATGGCAAATACGGACAAGCAGAGAGCTTTAGATTACATAAACCAGATGTTTCCCACAGGTAACAGATAAGACTTCGTGCCTATGTATCGGAATTTTTCTGTGTACATGTTTTTGTGTCTATGTACATATAAATGAGTCTTCGATTTTGTTGAATTTTATTGAGAAATGCAGTTTTTTTTCGTAATTATTACATGTGGAATTTATCGAAAAAACTTGGTGGTCTAGAAAATTGAGCATTCAGCAGGAGGTTATTGTTTCATGTATATATATGTGGGAGAACTTGGTGGTCTAGAAAATTGAGTATTCGAGCTATCTTTTATCTCTGTCATCATCTAGTTGAAGAGATCCAGGACATGAAGCTTCTAGCATGCTGGAACAGGATGTTGCAGCTACATAAAGTAAAAAAATTCAGTTTTTCGACTAACTTGTTGGATCATAGTTCGATAAGCGTGTTTTATAATGTCTTTTTGTGTGAAAACTTTAGGGCTAACCTTCATATGTTTTACTTGATTTTTTGAAAGATTGGACTTCTGACTCTTTCAATGGTGGGTGATATGCAGAGGCATCTCTCTCTGGTGTTGAGCCACTTATGCAGAAAATACAGAGTGAAATCCGCAGAGTGGATGCTGAGATTTTAGCCGCTGTTCGTCAGCAGGTTGGTGTTTCATTTACTGTTTCTTTTTTTTTTTTTTGGATTCATGCACTTTGTACGCTACCCATGTCCATAAAGCTAATGTTCATGCTAGGAAAGAAAATGAAAACTTGAAGTTACAGACTTTTTATGGGAAAGAATCATGGTTTTCTTTGTTCTACTAGTTATAAATGATATTATGTCCAAACATTGATTTTTAAGCTTCCTTACTTTTAATGGTGGCAATTAGGTGATTGTGTAAAGCTTTATGAAGAAAAGGAAGAGTGAATATCTCGCATGTCCTTCATAATTTGTTTCGTGTTCAACTAGTGAAAGAAAAAATCGAGAAAGTCTCTCACAGTTCTTCCTTAATTGTTCCTTGTGATAGGAAAATCACCCATGAGTAGCATTTAGTGCATGGCAAACGGTCTCGTTATTTTCCTGTGATATATTGCATGCTATTGAGGTTTGGATTCAGGTCATTGGACTTGATACGATAAATAAAAGGGTCTTCTTTCCTTGAATTTTTTATATTGGTTGCCTTGCGTTCACAGATGTACACAAATTTTGTCAAGGTAGTAATTTCGCCACAGGAATGTCTACTGGTATATGTTTTATATTCTCAGGGTAAATACGATTGTTAGTAGCTGATTAAGGCTTAATCAAGGACAGAAAATATGTCCTGGCTGTGAAAAATCAGTATTAACTATTCATGGAATATACTAGTGGAGAACATTGAAATGGAGACACATTTCGTTAGTAAATGTTTGCCATTTGCTGTAAGTAGCACAAAAATGCAAGTTGGTAAACAAACACAAGGATTTTCAATGTGTTTAAGTTACAAAGTTCTAGTATTTTTGTGTGCAAACTACTAATGGCCTTAAAAATGTTCTATTTTTACCATCAAATCATTGGCCATAAATTGCTTCATGAATACATTTGTAGTGTATCATGTATGTAATCACTTGGCCACTAAAACATCCTACTTATATTGGGAATTGAATCCAATTTTAAATATGAGAATGCATTTATGTATAGTGCATTTGCAGCCCTTGGAAGAATATGCTACGAAGCTGGCTCAATTAGAACTTCTTTCGTTTTACCGATACCAAGTGTTGACGAGTTCTTTAGGATTACTTTTGTGAGGATGGAAATCTATCGGGCTTATGGGAATAGAATTCAACTTTATATTGTATCATATGATATTATGTTACACATACAGAGTAAAGGTTGCTAGCGGCGTGACGATAATTGAAATCACTGAATTCTCTCTTGTATCAGAACCTGTTTTTTCCACTATGGACAGTATTTCTGTTTGTGCGCTTATTTGGTCTTGATATTACGTCCAGAGTAACTCAGGAAGCAAGGCCAGGGAGGAACTTGCTGCAGCCACTCATGCAGTTAAGGTCTGTTAATACCTAATTTCCCTGCAGACAATTTATTTCCTCAGCACAAGTTTCTTTGCACTTGTCCTTATTTGGTCGTCATTTTCATTAGCATTAGATTCAACATTGCTTCTCTTAGTTTATATTTTTTCTACCATATGAACCAGGAACTCATTGGTAAAATTAGAGAAATAAAAACGAAAGCAGAGCAAAGTGAAACAATGGTTCAGGAAATTTGCCGTGACATTAAGAAACTTGACTTTGCAAAGAAGCATATAACTACCACAATTACTGCCCTTCATCGTCTTACTATGCTAGGTTAGTTGTCTTACTCTTGATTCTTTGGAAAGAGTTTGTCCCCAGACTCCCCATAATCTTGCTGTATTTAGGTTTCTTTGCTGTACTTTTTTGAATAATAGCTTTCTTGTTGAATTTTCACCATGTTTTAGCAGATGTGATAGATTCAAGTCACAATTTTTAATGTTTTTTTCCTGGTTGTATTATTTGGGAAGATCGTTGTGCTTTTCATTTTGTTTAAGTTTCATCACTTTTTCCTTTTTTTGAAATTGAAGTTGTGTTTGGCTCTTTTGGTTTTGTTTGGTTCACTCTCACCTCTCACATCTTAAAATTTTTAAAGAACAGCTGTGGAATATAAGATGAAGTTCGAGTTACATGTTTTGAAGGCCAACCGATATTTTATGCAATGATTGATTTGAATCTGAGTTGTTTGAGTCACTTAGTGATTATTCTGGTTGAAAATGATGTATAATGTGGAAAATTTTGAATGCAATTTTTTGGGGGAAAAAGAAAACAAACTTTTGAAAAAAGGGGGAACAGATCAGCCAAACAGAACCATTTTCCTTTTAAAAGTTTGTTTGGGCAATTTCATTTTATGGAATATATGTCTACAACAGCACCAGGGTTTAACTGGGAAATCGTGCATGCCTTTATACTGGAAAAAAATTCAAATATGAGTTAATTAATTTTTTGTTTATTTTTATGTGATTCTTGAGAATTAATGCAATCTCTGTTTTGTTTTGCATGCCGCCAGTCTCTGCCGTAGAACAACTTCAAGTCATGGCTTCCAAAAGGCAATACAAGGAGGCAGCTGCGCAGCTTGAGGTACTAAACAACTGTTTACAGGCTTGTATCCCATTTATCTAATAATGCTCACATTTTATGTAGATGGATCGTCTCGCTCTATTTTAGGTTCAACTAGCTATTTTAGAAGCTTCTTTCAGGGCTGCAGTATGTTGATAATATAATATAAAATATTAGCTTATTTTAATAAGCGAGTTCCATATGGCGGACCTTATTGTTTCCGGCCTTCCTTGGAATGATGTTGGCTCCCGTGTAACAGATAAGGCGATTAAGCAGCGGGAGGGACGTCGGAAGGACGCTGGAGCGGGAACAGGTTTGGGATGGGAAATATTGTAGACGGCTCCGAGCCTAAGGGATCCAGAAAGTGATGTCCGACTGGAAAAGATCCAACTGATTGAAGACCACCGGAGGCCTGTCATTGGGGACATTCAATATAGCGGCCAGAGATCCGCTGGTTAACTCAATAGTGACCCCTTTGACGTAAGTACGTATATGTTGCATCCCGGTCTTGTCTTTTTCCTCAAAATTCGCGTAGAACTGCCAGACCAACTCGGGGTAATAGGGGCCGGCGATGTCCAGGAGAGGTTCCCAACAAAATTTATCAAATTCTGCCCTGAGTGGCACCTCGTGATCGATCCGTGGATGAATGGAACGTTCAACAATCACGGAGTTCTCATTAAGCACCGAGCACCACTCAAAATTATCTCGGCTGGTGAACTTAAAGGCATCAAATGCCAACCTAGCGGAACCAGAAGAAGAGGAGGCACCGCCTCGTGCACGCTTACTAGTCTGTTTGCGAGGAGGCATTCCGACACACGCAAATAGATCCAAACACCCCAACAAACCAATCACAACACCCCAAACTGAGCCCCTCAAAGTGATAACAATTCAACCCTGACACAATCAAAGTCCAACACCCAACAACCGAAAAATAACACCCAATCAATAACCGAACTAATAGGCAATAATCCTATGGGAGTGAAGGTGCAGCCACGCTTACCGGAAAGAAAATGGGAGGCTATTGCACCGTGGTGGAGGGCGGTCCGGCGGGAGGCGGCGTGATGGTGGATGAGGGGCTATGAGGATTGTGGTGGTTGTGGAGTGGCAGCGGTACACGGTGTTGGGCGTCCGGCGACGGGAAGAGGCGGCGTCAATCATATGGAGCGGTGGTGGTACACGGTGGTGGGCGTCCAGCGACGGGAAGATGCGGCGTCGATGATACGGAGCGGTGATGGTAGTGGCGTCGGGACGGCAGGAGGCGGCGTGCGAGGAGAAGTGAAAGAGGAATTTAGGGATTTAGGGGCGGAAGTCTGATGTTTTATTCTGAAAGCAGTCAAAAATAGAAGGCACGAACCCCGTGTACATGTCCGTGTATAATCGCGAAATTGAAAATTCTGGAAGTGGCCTACACAGACCCCGTGTATCAGTCCGGGTACAGGTCCGTGTATACTCTGGAAATCGGCAGGTTGGAAATTCGTGGACACGGACCCCGTGTAGAGGTCCGGATAGGGTTCCGTGTAGGCTCTGTAAATCGGCAGTCACAAGATTGAATAACACGGACCCTGTATGGAGGTCCGTCTAATGGTCCGGGTGCCAAATTTAATTTAATTAAATTTATTTTTTTATTTTTTATTTTTAGAGTACCCGACACACACTTCGAACCGGACACATACTTCGAAGCCAGGAATTTACATTTCTATAAATCTACATATCAAAATTGAAACTCGATCAAGCACACATGATGCACGAATTGTACAAAAACTTCCCTGGCCTATTCGACGTTCTCCGTCCGCTGGTCACAATAGAATCTCCCCACACTTGAGAAATCTCACTGCTATCGAATAACATACATGCGCCACCATTCACTGAGATTAGCTCACGAGATATGCATAAAACAAAAAGAAAGAAAACTAAATTAAAGATGAAAGCAAAATAAAACTAAACACTGGGTTGCCTCCCAGCAAGCGCGAAATTTATAGTCTATAACCCGACTGTATTCCCTTATTCAATATGGGTCCTGCAGATCCACGGTGGTCGGCTCATCTGGCATAGTACCACCATGATAAACCTTCAGCCTATGCCCATTCACCTTGAATGCTCCAGTTGCTTCACTAGTGATCTCTACGGTCCCGTAAGGGAAAACTTGCGTGATGATGTATGGTCCTGACCACCGTGAACGCAACTTGCCTGGCATCAACTTGCCCGATAAGCCCTATGTTCAAGTTCTACGGGTAGGTGACACGACTTCCCATACAATAATCTAAAAGGAGACATGCCAATGGGAGTTTTAAAAGCAGTGCGGTAAGCCCAAAGTGCATAGTCGAGTTTGCTAGACCATTCTTTCCTTGAAACATTGACAGTCTTCTCAAGAATGCGTTTAAGTTCTCTGTTCGATACCTCGACTTGGCCACTAGTTTGAAGTGCGTTTTCCATCTGGTTTTCTCCACGCTCTAGCCGCCTTCTCTCCAATTCTCCAAAATGTCCAAAGTCGTTCCAAAGTGTGAAAGAGTTCTTTTTCAATATCTTTTATTTTCTCTTTTATATCCTCCTTACAAAAAGCCCCCCCAAACCTGTTATTTTCGAGCCATAATCAATTTCTTCCCAAAATCTCCAAAAAATCTTCGCCAAATCTGATGTTGATATGAAGGGCACGGACCCCGTGTAGACATCAGGGTAAGGGTCCGTGTATACTCTGTAAAATTCTGTCAAGGGAACACTGGACTCCGGATAGGCACTGTAATTCTCATTCTCAGAGGGTAATTGACACGGACCCCGGGTACAGGTCCGGAGTTGGGTCTGTGTCAGCACTGTATTTTTCTTCCTTGGGCTTCTAAGACACAGACCGTTACACGGGGTCCGTGTAAGGGTCTGGATACGTTCTTTGTGCTATTTCTTATTTTTCCGGGCGTTTCTGACATGACACTGCGGAGCTTGACTTTCTTTCTCTTTCTTTGGCTTTTATCATCTTTTGGTCAAACCTGCAAATAGCAATAATAAAGCGAATTAAGCGTAAAACTTGTAATAAAACCGCCAGATAAGCACGAATACGACAAAATAAAGTCTCTAAAACGATATATACTTTGTGCTTATCAATAACTAATCTTCCAAATCATCTACATATGCACCATCTACTACATTCTTGATCCTCTCATCATCGGACTCAAAATTGTTGACTAAATTTTTAAAATTGTTAACTAGGTTTTTAAAATTGTTGACTAGATTTTTAAAATTGTCGACTACAACTTAAAAATTTTGACTGTCCGCCTCGCCTTCCTAGCCCGCCTGCTCGCCTCCTCGACCCGTCTCCCCAACGCCATACAGCTTGGGCCGCCTAAAACACCCGCCTCATGTATAGGCGGTGCGGTCGAGGGCCGCCTACCGCCTCGACCGCCGCCTCGACCGTCATTTAGAACACTGGTCCCAGGCAGCTGCATATTTTTGTTTTCACGATCCACTAACCTAAATGGATTTGAAATGTCTTTTGATCTCTCTCCAGTTTCTAACATACGAGAAAGTTTATAAGTACCAAATTGGATTACTCATCAAGGGGTACATAGTAATTTTGAATTGAATTTTAATATGCGGCTGTTGTCTTGTACACTCTCAGAGTTAGTATTTTTGTTCATAATTTTCAAACTTATTGTTGCTTCCACAATGTTGCATGGTTTAAGGAACACTCCAAGCAATGAATTTACAGTTTCCTTTTACCTCTTTTGTGAATATGCATCTATATTACTTTCTTGTATACATTAAGTTACTCCATTCTATATTTTGCATAATTCATGGGTTTTCATTGCATTTCAGGCTGTCAATCAATTATGTGGTCACTTTGATTCTTACAGAGATGTTCCGAAGATTACAGAGCTTCGGGAGAAATTTAAGAGTATCAAACAAATACTAAAGTCACACGTGTTTTCAGATTTCTCCAGGTGTGTTGTATTTGACAGCTGTGGATCAGTCCTTGAATGCTGCTTCTATATCTTGTCTTCAAGTCTGGTAATAAGCTAATTTCTGGAATTATAAGTGTGTTTAAATATTATCATCTTCCTTTTCTATATCTATTTGGGCATCTCAACCAATGTTCAATCAAAATAGCCCATAAACTTTGCTGCAAAGGAAATAAAATAGAGAGAATGAAGAATGTGTAATAACCCTAAATTTCTGGATTGTATTATCACCAAAAAATTATGCTTAATGTGTGATAATGCAAAAGTTCTCAGTAGAATTATTATGAAAGATTTTAGTTATACTCTTAGAAGTATGTGAAAACTTACTGCATATTATATCTTAAATCCCATTTTAAAACAAGGTTCTGAATTTGCTTCTGCCTTCTTCATGGTGTAATTGCTATCTCGTTATGACATCATTTTTTTTAAAACTTTTTTGAGATAGTTGTGGCGAGTATTGTGTAAACTTTTCTTTGTAAAATGAATCGCTGGCGGTGTTTGGGCGTTTTGTTTTCGCTGGTGGTGTTTGGATGCTTTGTTCACCAAGTTATTTTCGGTTAAGTTTCATTTTTCGTAGAATGTGCATCTTCCACTGTATTTCTTTTTGCCATTTTTCCTCCTATGCTTTCCTCCCATTTTCTCTGTTACTTTAAAACTTCGTGATACAAATTCTCCACAGCTTAGGTACAGGTAAAGAGACAGAAGAAACTCATCTACTGCAGCAGCTATCTGATGCTTGTCTAGTCGTTGATGCTTTAGAACCATCGGTCAGGGAAGAGTTAGTAAAGAATTTTTGCAGCAGGGAGCTTATTTCATATCAACAAATTTTTGAGGGAGCTGGTGCGCACATTAGATTTTTTGTCCTGGCATTGTTTGGATTTTTAAAGTTCATTTGATATATCTTATATCTGACAGAATTAGCAAAGCTGGATAAAACAGAAAGAAGGTATGCCTGGATCAAGCGTAGGCTGAGAACCAATGAAGAGATTTGGAAAGTTTTCCCATCTTCATGGCATGTTCCCTATCTGCTCTGCATCCAGTTCTGCAAATTGACAAGGTTGGTGATTTTTACCTTCATTTGCGTCTTCTGATATAATTCTCTAGGTAGATTCCTGTTCAAAATTCTCCTTGGTCACATGATTTTTTGATTACTGTGTTGGTATCTGGCCAAACAACTGTGAGTGAGCAAGTGTTTAGCTTTTGGTGTATTCGATTAGTTGAATGTTGATTGGTGTAGCAGCAATTTCAGACACTTAGTTTCGATATCAAAACCTAGAAAAATCCTTTTTCTTCGCTTGGTGATGACATATGATTACTGCCAGATATATTTCTAGTATGGTGTGTGAAGATGACTTTGTCATATTTATATAAGCTGCTCGTGTGGGGATATTCACGTGAAAGAAACTTGTTATGAGATGGTCTGTGGAATGTTTCCAAGCTTTCTGTTGTAGAGACTTTGAAAATAAATCTAATTACATTTTCATCGCCTAGAAATGCTGTAAAACTTTTCATGAGATTTTCAACTAAACTCTCTGACCTTAGCATGGATTTCTCTGTGACTCCAGGACACAAATAGTGAAGATTCTCAATAATCTTAAAGAAAAGCCAGATGTAGGGACAATATTAATGGTGAGATCCTTTCAATAAGTACTCCTCAAATTGTTTCAAGTTAACGATCAAATGTAGTTATCAGAGATGGAACAACTAAATTCTCAAAAATTGAGAATCAAGTGCATGCATGATGCTTCATTGTCTGTGATTTTATTAAGCTTTGCTTCCTGTTTGTTATACATATGAACTTTTAATTTATACTGGTTTATCTTTAATAATCTTCGGGGTTCTCTTTCTCTTTTTGTTTGTGTGTTCATATCATCAGTCATCCAATTTTGATTAGCTATCAATTTCCTAGGCATGTTTTTTTTACCAAATTATGGATGGCCTCTGTTACGGCCTCGGCAAGATCAAGCTGCTGGAAGTGGATAACAGCTTTATTTTGCTTATCAGTTATTAGGTCATGATTTGTTATCTTTTAATAAACCATTATCCCATGTGGGTAATGGAGGAGATAAGGGTAGTTATCTTGGTTTGTTATTTTAAATTTCTAGCGATAAGAATGCCATTGTATTTAAGCAATGCAAAGTGAAATAATAAAGCAGCAAAATGTCTTCATTCTCTAACAAATTCTCATTTCAAGCCTCTAAACATTTACAAATATCCACAATAGGGAGGAAAGGGTGAAAATCTAATAAATCGAAGGAATTAACCCAATTGAATGATCGATTGCTCAACACCCCACTCGATCCTTTGCACAGGCACACAACAGTCTCTTTCACCAATTAAACATTGGTCATCTAAAATATGTTTACTTGGGTATGCTGTTTGCTTGCACCCCTGCTTGAGCCTTTTGTTTGTTGCTCATCCCAGGGATAAAAGTTACTAAAGTTTGCACCTTTATTATTTGATATGCACCCTGGTGGAATTCATATTTCTGCTAATTACAGATGCTCTATGTGGCTTTTCATGGGACCCACGTTGTCTGTCGACCATCAGATGCTAACATTTATGCTCAATGAACCTAATAATATCTAACTTCTGGTAGTTACCTTTTATACTTCTAATGTTTATGGCTTCCAACAGGCATTGCAACGTACCCTTGAATTTGAGGAAGAGTTAGCAGAGAAATTCGGAGGTGGAAGTCGGAGTAGAGAATCAGAAAGATACAATGTGGAAGATAAGGCGGAAAGTAACAATGAGATTGTTTCGGACATTCGAAAGAAATATGAGAAAAAGCTTGCTGCACATCATGGAAGTGAGAATGAGGCATGGCTTCATTATTGATTGATTAAGTTGATAAATACTACTAGTCAAGTTATAATTGACTGCATCACGCTACTTGTTGACTCACTTCTTCTCAAGCCAGGATCAAGATGGCCAAAAAGATATATCAATTCCTGGTGCTGGGGTAAGTTCCCTTGCTCGGAGCTTGTGCATGGTGCACAGGAAACCAAAGTTTATCTCTTGTAACAAGAAATCGTCTTTTCCTTGTTTGCTATGATTGTATTGTTAGCTTGTTTATTGTTGCATTTGATATAGTAAGTTTCAAACATCTTGTTTTTTTCTTTCAAACAAGTTTGATTTTTCAACTTTGAGTCATTTGCAAATTTATGTGCAATCTTTCTTGAAAAATATTTGGGTGCTTTTTTGTTGCATCAGGGTGACGACAATGTATTGCAGAAAATGTGTTGAATAAAGTTCTGGTTCTAGTGCACTGGCTTTATGTCTGTAGCTGTAGCTCGGTCCTCATTCAGATTTTAACCTGAAAAGTACTGCTTAAATTTGTGATATTGAAAAACAGTGGCAGTTCAATTTTCAAGGGATCATTTCTTCATGCTTTGAACCTTACTTGACGGTATATGTGGAACTGGAAGAGAAGACTCTTATGGAACATTTGGAGAAACTTGTACAGGTTAGGTTTGCTACATCCTGACAATGTGAGTGGTTGGCGCGTTTTATCTCCTGCACTAATTGGCATTTCTATATCTTATGCTACAGGAAGAAACTTGGGAAACTGAAGAGGGAAGCCAAACTAACATTTTATCTAGCAGCATGCAGGTAAACAAATGGGAATGCTAAGAGAAATCTGTTTTTATAAAGCTAGTAGGTGATAATCCTTTTTTTAACCATTCACTTATGTTGCATTTGCTTATTATTCCCAAGAACGTAAATACAGTTAAATAAGTGGATGAAAAACATATTCTGAATCTTGGACTTTATTTCCTTTTTAAGTACGCCAATGTATGTTTCTTCTCACTTAGTAAGTTTTGGAATCTGAATTCACTTGGTGGTGTCAAGCCTTACATTGATAAGGTCAATCTGCTGTAGGCTGCATCTTGATTCTGAAACATATTAAGTTTCGGATATTCAATATTTTCAATTATCATGTGAATATGAAATATCATATTAGGTTTCCCCTTTGTTTCCCCTCATCTGTTACTATGTTTTTCTGCATGTACCAGCTCCACGTATTTTATGTCAGAAGGTTCATGTGTCCTGAATTAAACTCCTGCCACTTTGATTTCTGAGTCTTGCCTAGCAGTAAAATAAAATAAGTTTGTGAATTTGCTCATGCTCTCAGCTATCAAACCTTTGTTCAACTTCAGTTATAGATGAAATGAATCTTTGTTCTACAGTTGTGAACAAATTTTCTTCACAAAATTCTTTACTTTTTGCTTTGCGTCTTTCACTTACTCCAATTTACTCAAAATACTCAGGACTTTTTCTTTTCAACTTCTAACGATCCCTATCTACTGACATAATATCCTGTTATTTAACATGACATTATGAAATCGTTTATCCATACTATTATGATGTAGGTCATATGTTAGTAAATCATCACTTACAACTTCTGTTTTTGTTCTTTCATGTGATTCAATAAAATTTTCCTTTGAAATACACGGGCTTTATTACTTTTTGTTAGTCCCCCTCCTCTCCCACAAAAAGAGAAACAAAATAAATTACAACATGGTAAATTCGTGAAATGGAAGAAACGTGTAATACATGTCTAATGATATATTCCTTGTTTAATGCAATGACTCAATTTCAACCCTCTTTTGGATAATTTGTGCTGCATTTTTTTTTGTGGAAGGACTTAGTGCGGAGAGTTATTGTCGGCTTGTTCTGTTCTTCCGTGTTTAATCTAAAATGTCACACAACACATTGCAAAATTTCCTAGTATCTAGTTTTGTATTCCAGCTCTGTTTTTCTTTCTTGCATCCTTATTCTCAATTAGAGTAATGCTTTTTCTAAATCCTTGATTGTTATATGAAGGTCTTTTTGATGATAAGGAGGACTTTAAAGCGATGCAGTGCTTTGACAAAAAAAGACACTCTCTTTAATCTGATAAAGGTTCGTCTTTGTCTCCAGACTTTGTGCTTTGGCCTGAAGTAGGTTATTATGATTTTCATTTAAGGAGGACGCATTCTTATATTAAAAGGTCTCTGGTGTCATAACTTCCATTTTATACGTTTTTCAAGAATCCTTAAATCTTTGAACAGGTATTTGAAAGAATTCTTAAAGCATATGCAACAAAACTTTTTGCCAAACTCCCAAAGGGTGGTACAGGCATTGTAGCAGCTGCTACAGGAATGGATGGTCAAATAAAGGTACGTAATTTTAAAGGTTTTTTGTGTTAGTCATTGGTCAAATTAAGGAACTGTTTTTTCCATTTTAAGTCTTTTTCATCGTCCTAGTTCAAATGTTGGCTTTTTTCCGCGTATTTTTCGCTAATGGTATTTTCTGCAGACATCTGACAGGGATGAACGTGTGATCTGTTATATAGTTAATACAGCTGAATATTGCCACAAAACGGTTAGTTTTTTATCATCATGATAATTTGTAATCATGCTATATAAACTATGATATATCATTAAAATACAGAAGATACAGACCGAGTTAAGTATTTCAGACTAAGTGTAATGATATTCAACCTATTCTGCTATATCTGTGCTCTTGTAAACTTTGAGACTTAGAGAGTGTAATAACTGCTCTGTCATTAATACATATATATCTTTTATTTCATTTTCTATTTATTTTCTTCCATTTTATCTTCTTATCTATGGCTATCCCCTCTTTGAATTTTTTCACTATGTTATCAGTTCATTATTTCTGCTACTTCATATTAATTTTCTTTTGTTGTCTATGCTACTAATATTTAAATTTATTCAGTCCGGGGAATTGGCCGAAAACGTGTCCAAAATAGTTGATCCTGTCTTTGTGGATAGGATTGATATGTCCGAAGTGCAGGTAGGAAAAATATCATATTCCTCGTTATACAGTTGCTCCCTTTGTACCGATCTCTTTCACCCTACCTATCACTACATTGTGCAGGATGAGTTTTCAGCGGTTATAACAAAAGCATTGATAACTCTTGTGCATGGTATAGAAACTAAATTTGATGCTGAAATGGGTGCAATGACACGTGTTCCTTGGGGCACAATTGAAAGTGTTGGTGACCAATCGGAGTAAGATTTCTTTATGGATATGCTTGCTGTTCAAAATCCTAATCTGTTTTTTTTCTTTTTTAATGTTAACCTTGATGATATGTCTGCAGGTATGTAAATAACATAAATACAATTCTGACTGCTAGCATCCCTGTACTTGGAAACCTTCTTTCTCCTATATATTTCCAATTCTTTCTTGATAAGGTAAATGTGCTAGTATAGTTTCATGTTAATCCACATTATATCTTTCTCCTTAATTCGAATTTATAGATTTCTGGAATTTCACCAAAAAATTGTTACCACTTGACTGGATGAGAAGCAAAATGTTCTGATTAAGACGCTTGAACGATTCTCATTGTTTATTTCTCGTAAATGGCTGTATTTTTGAAAACATCAGCGACCTTGAGTTTCCTGATGAACCAGTTAACTTTACCCAAATTGGTTTTGGGTAAAAATAAAGTGATAAGAGTGTTAAATGGGTTACTTTCAATTAATACATAGCTCTGTTCTGAACACAGTGGTTTTATAAAAAATGGCCTAGCATGATATCGGTGTATCAGAACTTGTTTTTCTTTGTCTTGAAATATTATTTGCTCCACTAGTGTGTAGCCTTCCTGATGTGTGAAGTCCATTGAATGTTTGTCTGCTTGATCTTATTCACTCATGTATGCAAATTCTTTTTGTGGGACACCTAGAGGGAGGATGTTGGGAGAAGTGTTCGATCTCTCCCACTGTGTTCCCTGGTTGATGCTGATAAGTAAATTAGGAAAGTGCATTATTGGGGCTGGAAACTCTGTAGTCTTATGAATATACTTTCAATTATGAACGTATCATCTTCAAAGATTGATCTATCGGGAGTCATTCATCCATTTTTTGTGTTACGTTATGTTACTAATGTGTTTCTTTTAATAAAGTGCTCATACTTCTAGGATCTTTGCAGCTTGCATCATCTCTTGGTCCACGCTTTTACCTCAACATATTCAAATGCAAACAAATATCAGAAACAGGAGCCCAACAAGTAAATTCTCCCTCTCCCTCTCCCTCTCCATCTTCTTTGGTCTCTCTCTGGGCACTTTTTTTGCAGAAGTTGACCTAATTCTTAAATATCAGGCTATATGAATCGTTCCAGTGGGTTATATTTTGTTTTGACATATAATAAACCCAAAAAGCATATTGCATTCATAATTTCATATAATTTAAGGTGTTTATATTGTGAAACCTGCAGATGTTGTTAGATACACAAGCTGTAAAAACCATTCTCTTAGATGTTCCTTCCCTTGGGAAAAAGGTACGATTTGCAACTTCGCTACTGGTAGCCACTCATAATTGCAGTTTGATATATTGAGAATCAAAATTCGTTTTTTTTTCATTCCACAGCTTTACGAAGTCATTTTAGTTTATTTTCTTCTTTCTTTGTGATTTCTTTTTGTTTTTAAGCTTATGAAAAATAAAAATACGCTTGATTTTCATTTGTTCCTTTAACGTCTTAACGTTTCCTGCTTGTTCGTCCATGTAGTTGTCAACTGAAACTTAGCCTCCCATTTCTTCGGGGTTGACTTGAACTAGGGTGAAGTGCTTTTACTTTCCTAAGTAGAAATCAGGTTTTTCTGTGTGATTTTGTACCTCCAGTTTCCTGTCCTTTTCAAACTATGCATTGTGAGGTTCAACATAGGACTTAGCTTCTGACACCTGTTCCTTGTAAGAATTGCTATTGTCCGTATTCCGTAAGTTTTTTTTTCTGGTCAGTGTTTCTTAATCTCATTCCAACGCTTTGTGTGTCAGTATGGATGATATCCTCTAGGAATTTAGCTGTAATTGTTCCTTTATGTTAGGGTTGGATTATCCAGCTTTTGCGCCTGTCCACTTGTGATCTAATTGTGTTTGCAACTCCACTTACTTTTTCATGCCCCATAAATCTTTTAGTTACTCATTTTAGCTGGTGAAATAATAGGTTATTTAATTTGGTATCTTTTTTTCTATTTTGATTCCAATAGATTGTGTCACTAATCTACTGTGACTGATTGTCCCCTGGCCCACACTTCCAATTCCCCTGCGCTCCCTGGTATAAACTTTGTGGGCTCTGGCCTCCAAATATTGGAAGCAAATCCATAGTATTCCTGGAGTTTTCCTGAGTTTAAAACTCAATATACGACAATCAATTATCAACGATTATGGCAATTTTTAAATGACCTGTCGCAAAGATTACGACCTTTTGTTTTTCTTGGATATAACCCTGGCATGATTTAAATGACAAATTGGTAAATCTTTTGCAAAATTGCTTTGCCTTCTTGTGGACTGTGAGCTGGCTCTTAGACAATAGACCGTGAACTTAAGGTTCCCCGTATATATTTTGTTTTTAATAGTCAACTTATTAATTTGTTGAGATCAGGTTCGTCTTTCATATCACCTCAAAATATACGATGACATGTATGCATATTCTAAGTAGATCCGTTATTTGCTACTTATTTTAATGCATGAATATGCGAACATTTCTTTCACGAAAAAGCAATGAAATCATCTCTCTTTTTACTCCACTGGAGACCTTTATGTAATTGGTAACTCTTCCCATCTAAAGCTATGAAAGGGAACCCAAATATCTATTAATTGTCCTCCACTATTTTTGCATCCAAGTAAGTTAAGGGTAGTAGTTATAATTGCATCATATTGTCTCCATTAGCCATCTTATCTCGGTTTAGTTTCTAGAAAATATTAGGGTTGTACTTTTAAGCAAAAGAGTTTAGTAGCCCAGAAGGGAGAGAATCAAATCATTTAGAAAATTATATTTGTGACTGCATCTCGTCTCACTAGATAAATCTTTAATAACTAACCTTTATTTTGTCTTAACAGACATCTGTAGCTGCTGGCTACTCGAAATTCGTGAGTCGAGAAATGAGCAAAGCTGAAGCTCTGCTAAAGGTGTGATTTAGGTTTTTACGATTGTCTTTGCGACTTATCATGTTCTTTTAGTTTACCTTTTCGGAGAACATTGTCAATTACATGATATGCAGGTTATATTGTCCCCAACTGACTCTGTGGCAGATACATATTGTGCATTATTGCCCGAGGGTTCCCCTTCGGAGTTCCAACGGATTCTGGACCTGAAGGTAGTTCTTTATTTTCTTCAGAAATTCTGGATTTATATCATTCTGTCTCAGAATCAGGAATTAAAAAAGTTTGCTTTGTTTGTCACCTTACGGAGGGAGTCTTCTCCTTTTATTTTTTAATCTATTGGTTTCGCGTCCATTAGTTTTTTTCTTAATCAGCTGCCCGGTTTATTATTAATTTTTTTCTCTTGAAAAACTACAGCCAAAAGGATTGAGTCTGTTCACTAGACATTCTTATGTTGTTAAAAATGAAAGTAACACCACTGGAATTTTTCTCTTACTTTCGTAAGAAAGCAATTTTGCCTTCAAAATATCATCTATTGCTATTCGCTTGTACATTGCTTATATGCATTGAAAATTTGGATTTCTATCCAGACTTTGGAATCAAGCATTTTCAGTAACTCTCTCACTTCATTTCATTTTATTACTTCTTCTCTAGGGCCTCAAAAGGACTGATCAACAAAGCATCCTCGATGACTACAACAAACGTGGAGCCGGGACATATCAAGCATCTATAAAGACAGTCATCCCATCTGCGCCCAGCACCATTCTGGCACCCGTGATAGCTAATCCAATCGCACCTGGGATCATCCCACTAAAGGAAGAAATCGTGGCTAGAGCAGCTGCACTAGGGCGAGGTGCTGCCACAACAGGAATCCGCAGATTCTTAGCTTTAACTGAATCAACCACCAAAGATCGAAAAGATGGGGCATTCAGAAAGCTTTTCATCGGATAAAATGTGTTTGCTAGTTCTTCCTTGACATTGAGTTCATTTCTGTTTCATCAGAATTAGCCTCTGTTAATTATATCCGGCCCCTCCCCTGGGGTAAAATTTGTGTTGCAGTTATGGAGTCGGTAATCGGATTTTTGGCTCAATGGTTCACACTAAGCCGCAGGCATGTTTTTATTTACGGGAAAATTCAAAATTTTCTTCGGCTGTAAATTACTTGATTTGAATCATCATAGTTTATGTTATTAATTCAATGGAATATATTAAAATCTAAAAATTTTTTCATTGAAACGTATTTAGTTTTTAGAATTATCGAAAAACATTTTAAAGTTTAAGTATTTTTTTATTTAGTTAATCAAAACATTTTATTGATGTATTAATTGTGAACATCGCAACGAGATCAAGCTTCATTGGCGCACCCCAAACACCTCGTCCGGATGGATGGACTCGAGTGAAGATTTTTGATTTCATAATGGATTTTAGATAATATCTAATTTTAGGTGAATTAGAAATTTATCGTGATTTCTGATAATTGTACCTAAATTAAATAAGAGTTAATATAAAATATAATATTGTGTATTACATGTTGGTAGGGATTTATCCAATCTCTTTTATTAGACATGCAATATGAAGATGACGAAACTCATAAAATATATGACAGCAAAGTTCAAATCGAGGCAAGAGAGAATTTTTGTCTTTAAGACGAATTTTTCCCGCACTTGATGCTTACGAGATATGAAAACCGTCTTCCAAAATAAAACATATTCTAACTTGTGATAGTAGCACTATAAATCATAAGTTCTATAATTAGAAATGAAGCAAACTCCGTTTTAGAAGAAAGAAGAAGAAAAAGTTTGATATGAATGCAAAATGCTCTTTTTATTGTTCGATTCTCTCAAATGTTGATGTCGTGTTGTCTCAAAGTGTGTTAATTCATTTAAACATATTGATATTTAAATCACAAATCTGCAAATTGTAATCAAAAGACACATTTTGAGATCTTGTTTCATAAAAACTCGCAACTTTATCAACAAGTGCCGCCAGTCGACTATGCGCAACTTTCATGAAAAATGTGGATGTTATCTCCACCCAGAATTATAAGTGTTTGAATAAGGGTTGTCTTTAGAATGATTCTGGGTACCCCCATGATTCACTGGTGACCCATCAGTTACATAGAAGGTATTTCCATCTTGAAATTCATTCGTGAAGTGTTCACCGTCACAAATATCACAAATATCTGCTGAATACACGTAGCAATGCCATCCATACTCAAACTATCCATCTTCTTGTTCAAAGCCTCAAGTTGTGTGGACATAGAAGTAAACTCATCCATTTGATGCATTCTCATAGGTCTCTTCTAATTATTCATCTCTGACTGAGGATGATAACTACTAGCACTCATCTCCCCCACTAACTCATATCCTTCTTCCGTTGTTTACCGCAAAAGAGTTCCACACACTACATCATCTATCATAGTGAGATTAGAAGTAGTTATGCCATAATAAAAAGTTTGTACCACAATCATTTCATGATGTGGGCATCTTCGTGAAAGATCTTTTTAGTGCTCTCATGCCTTATATAACGATTCATGCTCGTACTAGGCGAAGGTGGTGATGTCTGATCTTAACTTCATTGTTTTTTATGGTGTAAAGTACTTAGTAAGAAACACCTTGGTCATATATTTCAATGTAGTATTGGAACCTACAGGAAACAAATTACCAGAATTTAGCTTTATCTCTCAAAGAAAAAGTAAAAAGACGTAATTGAATAACATCATACGAAACTACATTATGTTTAAAAGTATGGCAAATTTCTCAAAATTTGCCATGTAAGTGTTGGGGTCATCCAGTACCGTTCCCCCAAACTGGCATGAGTTCCGAATCATTTGGATAATGTTTGGCTTGATCTCATATTAATTTTCTTACAGGATTGGCCACACTATGCTTGGACGAGGTCCATCAAGAGAAGGTTGAGAACAATCCATAATGGGTCTAGGTGCCGGCCTCTCAACGTTGTGCTCTTTGTCATGCCTTTCGCCTTCTTTATTTTGTTCTTCGCCGCCTTCGTTTTTCCTTGGTGCTTCATGTCCTTCCATCTTCAACTTTTGTTATTTTCTTCTCCAGCAAAACCTCTCCTCGATTTCTGGATCAAATAGTTCAAGATCCAAGTCAATGAATCGTGGCATGGACTAGAAAATCTGCGATATAAAAAAGTATTAGCTTCAAAAAAATTAAACCAACTAAAGAAAACCATGAAAAATAAAATTTGTGATATCAAAGTTCTTGGCAACTGCGCAAAAAACTTGATCGAGCTATTTTACACTGGAAAATGCCAAATAAAATAAATCTTTACGCTTGAATAATCTCAAGTGCACGAGTAATGTTATAATATAGTGTACAAAATACGAGTATCTTCTCACAAAAACTGTATCACACGATTATTATTTTCAGCAATTGCCCAAAGTAAAATATAATTTTGGATTAATTAATTTATTAAAAAGTCAAAGAAATATGTTATTCAATGGGAAAATAAAATCAGTTCAATGAAAATATTAAAATCAAGTGAAATTGAATTTGTTGAGTATCTTAGTTCACATGCTTTTAGTTGATTTCAAATAATTAATCTTAACTATTACTCATGCTTTTGACAAGATTTCCTAAATTATTAATATACTCTCAAGTTAGGTTAAACTAATTCAACACAATTAAATAATTAAATACCTTTAATTATTTATCAAAGGTGATTGCATAAAAGGTTTGTGGAATTCTCTAGCTTTCGACCTATTGGACTATCACTACCAACTTATATTTAATTTCATGTGTCTATACAAATTATAAATCCACGGATTATGCTACTCGTTCCTATTGCAAAAAATTCTCTTGAATTTAATTACAATATAACAATATCGGAGAAGTTATCTATGCTTCAACAATTCAAAGAAAAATAATACCATAATCAAGCATGAAGTGAAAGTCAAGAATTAAATTACTTAAACCAATGTTCGGTTATGATCCCCTAAATCTTAAAAAATAATAAAAGTTTAGCTACCAAATGTCATCATAAAAATATAAAAAAAAATGTTTGAACGACGTTTTTAACTAAACACACTAAAAGAAATGAAGAAGTGAAAAAACGCAGCGTGAAATTCTCGGGTTCTTCCTTGCCTCCTAGACTCCAAACGTTTTTTTTCCTTCTGGCAGCTGAGAATTCTCAAGTCTGAAGAAAATTTTGGTGTATTAGGGATCCCTTGGTTTATCGCCTCCAAAAAAAATCCATCAAAGAAGGAAAGAAATTGTCCCCTTTCGAAATGCGCTGGGGTGGTCAGCAAGCACCGCTCAGCGTGAGATGTTCTGTCTGGGATCTTGAAAGTTCACCCGGGCATGCTGGGGCGGTAATAAATTACTGTCCTAGCATGAGTTCTTCTGTTCCAGCATTAGCACTGTTTTCTGCTTCAATCTTCATACATTTGCGTTGGGCAGTCGAAAATGACCGCCCTAGCGCGACTTCTTCTGCCTCACTTCATCAATTCTCGTCAATATTGTTATTAATGAGACATTTGTCTTTTTGGATGAAAAGCGGTACAAAAAATTGAAAATAATACTAATATATAATATTTTAGCACCAATTGTTTCAAATCAGATACTAATATATGATTTTTGAATACTCAAACATGTGAAGCAGATGTTGATATTAATAAAGTTTTTCAAATTTTATACTCAAAATCTTAGCTTTTGTAATAGATCTAAAACAGTTGATACATAAACATCATATTTAGTACCAAATTTTCAATATTTTGTACCAATTTTCATCAAAAAAGACAAATGTGTCATTAATATTAATATTTTTCATACATGTTTAAATACTCAAAATTAATATTAGATCTAATTGGTACCCGAATATCATTATCATATTTTTAATATTTTGTATCGAGTTTCCTCCAATAAAAGACATGTAGACCCATGAAATTCAAACATATTTTTCCTGACATGGGAGTGAAAGAAAATTTTTGTTTGGTTTTGGGGATTTTTGAGCAATTTACCTATTAAGTTATCTCCAATCTATTTTTTTTTTTTTTTTGCAGTATTTCTTTAATCAACATAAAATAAAAAAACTTTGGATGCAATTTTACTTGGTCATGGTAAACTCTTTTTTTAAAATATAGGCCAATTAATATCAATAAAACAATTTTGTCAGACAGTTTATTTCATTATAATAATTATGTCAAATTTTAACAATATATTTTTACGTCGTATCAAAATAATTTAAACTGTGATAAAAAATAAATTAATTAAAGAGTAGCAAAAACTATTATCAGTTAGCGGATAACCAATATTTGTGTGTGTTTAGATATAGTGCCAGGAAACTGAAAATAATTGGGGTTTTTGGCTAAAATGTAGCAAAATTTTCAGCTTAATTCGTTCAGAGTATATTATATTTTTCAGCTCCATGAAACTTTAAAATTAATTATTTCCTTTATTTATATTTTGTAATTTTGTATAGGTTCCATAAAGTATTCTCATGTACATTCTTTTAGCCAATCTATTTCGTAGCATATATCGGTTACACATAAAAAACAGTCTATATTTCAATAATTATGCTACATATATTGTAACGTAACGTACTTTTGAACATACTTAAAATTTTCAGAAAATAAAAATTTTTCTTAAATAAATAATTCTCCTTCAAAATGCCTTAAAATAAAATATTTGAACAAATATTTGAAATATAAACAAACTTGCAACAAGCACTTGTTTAAAACAACATAAAGTAATTCGTTAAAATAAGAGTAAATAAGTTCAACATGCATAAAAATCCTTAAAACTTAAACGGTCTTCGGGTTAGTCCTCCGCCTAGTCCGAGCCATTTCACTGGTCTCCGCCTCTCGTCTCCTCAAACTCGTCCTCACCTGTATCGATCAAGTCTAGTGAGTCTAAAGACTCAACACGTATAAACTGAGAATAACGAGTAATACGTAATAAATCCACATGAATTTTAAAATAGTCCATACATACTTAAAACCTGAATCTACTTGCATAAACATAGACGTGCCAACATTTCATAAAAATTTTCATAAACGTACTTGTATCATACATACTTAAACATGTATATCATCATCAATTTGCGTAGAGATATGTTTCAAAGCAAGTGACCCATAACATAATGCACCTGATCAGACTAAACCACAGTACTGGGCTGGGAGGGATGTCCACTACCACATACATAAGATCCCGTTCATATTTTACCGGGCGGATTGGTCTCTGGTCATACTTTACCAATTTCCAATCCTGATCAAAACCCGGTCATACTTTTTCGGGGTGGAGAGGTCTCCGGACACGTTTCCCCGCTTTCAAACCCGTACATATTTGGTCACAAGACAATTAGCATACCTCAAAAACATAAAACATTTTCCTTTGTACGTCAAACATACTTATATAGCGTTGAAAGCTTCGTTGGATCCCGCTTGGACGACTACTTGACATGCTAAAACATTTTTTTTTAAAAAAAATTCCAGAATGCCCGGCGTTCAGGTGGTAATATCTTACCGCTCGAGCGCGCCCGTCTAGAAGGCCTGGCGCTCGGGTGGTAAGATCTTACCGCTCGGGCGCCGCACCAGTTCCAATGAAGCTGCAACTCGAAAATCCTCAAAAACACATTTTATATAACAGTTTGAGCAATCACACGAGAAAAATCATAACTTACTCGTTTCTTGTTCAAAAATTTCGAATTTACTGTCAAATCGAAGATATAAAAAATTTCTACATTTTATATGTTGAAAGTTTTCCATAAAATCGACCGAAAATTCGCAGAACTCGAAATGACAGCAGACTCGGTTTTGAGATTTAAAATTTTGATCCAAAATCGTTTTAAATATTTTTTCTCAAACATTTGCATAACATACACATATTTTTACATACAATAAGCATAAAAATGTTTACTATGACAAGATCAATGTGAAAAAGAAAG
The DNA here is from genome assembly GCF_012295235.1 of Primulina huaijiensis. Classification (NCBI taxonomy): domain Eukaryota; kingdom Viridiplantae; phylum Streptophyta; class Magnoliopsida; order Lamiales; family Gesneriaceae; genus Primulina; species Primulina huaijiensis. The sequence continues at coordinate 14,831,486 of NC_133310.1, read as the reverse complement.
ATTATACATGCTTTTAATCTTTAAAACTCACGATACAGCGAATACCAAAACGACGCGGTGCAAGAAGCGATCCGGGCGACCTGAGGAACAATTTTGCTGCTAAAAATCGACGTGTGACTGCTGAAATAATTCGAAGGGGAGGGGTTGGATGCTGGAAACTCTAAGAACCCTACCCTTTTCTCTCAAAATGAAATGAAATACAAGAGAATTGTGTGTGTGAGTTTGTGTAGCCGCTTAGTGTGTGTAGGTGTGTGTAACGTGTGTGTGTAGTTAATTAGGAGAAATATTGCTTAATAAATTAATTAACATGCTAATTAAAATACTAACCCAATACTAACCTTACTAAAATCCCCTAATTAAAAATAAAATAGACATGCAATATACTTTAAAAGTTTAAAATCTTAAAATCACCTAATAAATTAAATTAGACTTTAAAATCGAATATTCGCATGAAACATGCAACTCAAGAAAACATTTTAACATGCATCAATTAAACATATAATAATTTAAAATAATGCTAATCATAAATCTTGCATCACTAAAATCATTTTAAAATTAAATAAATAATTTAACAATTTAAATAAATGCATGAGTTTTACGTGTACTGATTTTGGGCTCTACAATTCCTCTCCCACTTAAATAAATTTCGTCCTCGAAATTAAATCTTACCAAACAACTCCGGGTAGCGACTTCTCATATCTGCTTCGGTCTCCCAAGTGGCCTCCTACACTGATTGATTCAGCCACCGGACTTTGACCAACTTGGTCACTTTGTTCCGAAGTCTCCGCTCCTGTCTGTCTAGAATTTGGACAGGTCTTTTTCCATACGACAGATTTGGAGCCAACTGCAACGGCTCAAAACTCAAGACATGCGAAGGATTTGTTATATACTTCCTCAGCATTGAAATGTGGAATACATTGTGTACTCCGGCCAAATTCGGTGGTAGGGATACACGATAAGCAAGTGTTCCAACTCTGTCAATAATTTCAAATGGCCTAATGAATCTCGGACTCAGCTTGCCTCTCTTCCCAAACCTCATAAAACCCTTCATGGGTGCTATCTTCACGAATACGTGATCTTCTACGGCAAATTCGAGATCCCTCCTTCTCTTGTCAGCATAACTCTTTTGGCGACTCTGGGCGGTCTTCATCCTGTCTCGGATCTTGACCACCATATCTGCAGTCTGCTAAAAAATCTCACGGCCAAGTACTGATCTCTCACCGACTTCATCCCAATGAATTGGCGATCTGCACTTCCCTCCATACAGTACTTCGTAGGGAGCCATACCTATAGATGATTGAAAACTGTTGTTGTAGGTAAACTCCACTAGGGGTAGTTTCGATTCCCAATTCCCATGGAAATCGATCACACATGCTCGCAACAAGTCTTCCAAAATCTGAATCACTCGCTCAGACTAGCCGTCTGTTTGAGGGTGGAATGCCGTACTGAATAGCAACTTCGTCCCCATAGCTGAATGGAAACTCTTCTAAAAGGACGATGTGAACCTCGGGTCCCTATCAGACACAATAGAAACTGAGATCCCATGCAATCGGACTATCTCCCGGATATAGAGCTCTGCATACTGAGTCATGGAGAAAGTCATCTTCACGGGTAAGAAATGTGCCGATTTATTAAGTCGATCAACTATAACCCAAATAGCATTAGATTCCCTAACTGACCTCGGCAATCCAACAACAAAATCCATTGTGACATTCTCCCATTTCCACTCGGGAATAGAGAGTGGCTTAAGCATCCCTTCTAGCCTCTGATGCTCTGCTTTCACTTGCTGAAAAGTGAGACACTCAGATACAAACCGAGGAATGTCTCGCTTCATCCCTGGCCACCAATATAGCATCTGTAGGTCCTTGTACATCTTGGTACCCCCTGGATGGATGAAATACGGAGATTTATGTGCCTCTGTCAAAATATCCTCTCTGATCGATCAACACTAGGCACCCACATCCTTCCTCTGTATCTAACAATACCATCGGACACTGCGTAGAATACACTGCTCTTGGCTTCTTCCTTCAGTCTCCATTTCTGTAACTGTTCATCTGAAGGCTGACCTTTACGAATTCGGTCTAGCAAAGCAGACTGGACTGTAAGATTAGACAACTTGGGAGCTCTGCCCTTAGGAAAAACTTCTAGGCCAAACCTCTGAATCTCTGACTGAAGAGATCTCTCAGTTGACAGTTGTGCAACGACTGCTACTTTCCGGCTCAAAGCATCTGGCACAACATTAGCTTTCCCTGGATGGTAGCTAATTTCACAATCGTAGTCTTTTACTAACTCCAACCACTGTCTTTGTCTCATATTCAGCTCTTTCTATGTGAAGAAGTACTTGAGACTTTTGTGATCAGTGAATATCTGTCATTTCTCGTCGTACAAATAATGTCTCCATATCTTCAACGCAAAGACAACGACAGCTAACTCGAGATCATGAGTCGGGTAGTTCTTCTCATGCACCTTCAACTGTCTGGAGGCATAAGCTATAACCTGACCATTCTGCATCAATACTGCACCTAAACCGAGCTTAGATGCATCGGTGTACAACACAAAATTTTCTTGCCTTGATGACATGGCTAAAACTAGCGCTGTGATAAGAGCTTGCTTCAAAGTATCGAAGCTCTTATGACATTCTTCACTCCATACAAATTTAGCATTCTTCTTAGTCAATGAAGTGAGTGGCACTACAATCGAGCAAAATCCCTGAATAAATTTCTTGTAGTAACCTGTCAAGCCTAGGAAATTACAGATCTCTGACGCATTCTTTGGCTCAAACCATTCTCTCACTACTGCCACTTTAGCTGGATCTACTTCAATGCCACTGCTAGTTATGATATGTTCCAAAAATACTACCTTCTCCAACCAGAATTCACACTTACTGAATTTTGCAAACAGCTTGTGTCTCAGCAAAACTTGCAAAACTGTACCCAAATGCTGACTGTGTTCTTCATGACTCTTCGAGCAAATGAGAATGTAGAACCCGTCAAATCAGACTACGTATAAGCCATGCATAATTGCTAATATTTAAATTAAAATGATTTTTATGCATGAGGATTTAAATTCATTCTTTTAAAAGTTATTGAGTTATTTTACGCAGTAGTTTAGTTATTATCTTTTCGGTTAAATAAGCGAGGCCGGACCGGAGTTGGAGTATTGAGATAAATTTAATGATAAGAAAATATTCTTAAATTTAATTTAAGTCAAAGAATAATTTAATTTAAGGTAAAAGAAGCTTTAAGGATTTATTTAATTAATTAGAGATAAGTAGTAAATAAATTCTTTTATGTCCCATAATTAATTAAAAGCCTAAATTAAAATGTGTGACCAATTGAGATTAGTTAATTTAGGCTTATTTTATTTAAGAAATTGTAACTTAACATGTTAGTAATTTATTTTAAAGATTTAGCCATGCATGCAAGATAATGGCTATCCCAAAGTAATTTACTATTTCACTAAAATAAATCAAGTGTTTAAAACTTTAAGGAGATAAAATTCAATAATTAAGCAATATTTTACCCCATTTTAATTGCAAAATTTCGGCCCCCTTAGAATCAAATCCTTGTATGATTGTCAACTCTCCATTTTTATTTCTTTCCTTATCCTTTCTTGGTAAGATAATTCCCTCACTTTTAATCAACAAAAATTTTTAATTAAGCAATATTTCTACCCTTATTTGATAAAAGATATTTCTCCTCTCCATTCTCTCAAAAATTTCAGAATAAAACTTCAGAAAAAAATCGTGGCTTGCAAGGGAGAAACAAGAGAGAAAATAAGAAAAGAAAAGGAACTCTGTCTCCTCCGCGCCGTATTCGTCGTATCATTTTGTTTCCTTCTAAACAAAATTCAAGGCATGTTTATATTATCTTTTGCTCTTCAATAAAGTCATATAAGTATTTTAAATCATGTTATGTTCATGTATTTTGAAGCAAAAACCGAAATTATGTCACGAAATTTTCGAAAACAAAGTGCAGATTTTCGGCCCCCTTCCTTGTGCTTCACGGTTTTGGTTGGTTTTGTGATTTCAGGGGTTGACTCGGTTCCGGGCATTCAAGGCTGCACCTAGGCATGTACTAGGATGTGTTAAGGAGGTGTTGGTCCATCGGTTTTAGTCCCTTCGCCACAGTAAGACGAAATGGACAGCAACTCTTCATAGTTGCAATTTGTGAGTTTCGATATTGTTGTTTGGATGCCTAAGGTGAGGGTTTGGATTGTTGTTGGCCTAGGGCCTGTAGCCATGGTTAGAACCCTCCTTAGAATGTCTAGGACATGACAAGATGACTTTTCATGGCTTGTGTAAAGGCCTAGAAATCTTTACTTGAAAATTTGCGGAAAAATTAAAAATTTTCTTTTAAACTAAATGAAATATCCAGTTCATAAAATAAACTGTTAAATAATGTATCATGATTAAAAATAGCAGCGGAAGAAATTAATGTTGTAAAAATAACTGTAAAAAAATGTATCCAACGGAAGATAAAAATGTTTGAGCGATAAAAATATTAAATGCTGAAAAGTGAGGTCCTCGGGTCCCACTACTGCCGACTCGAGTTGGCTCACTGATACCCGCCCTCGGTCCCGACATCATCAGTACCTACAACAATCAAGTCTAGTGAGTCTAAAGACTCAGCATGCATATATCGTAAATAACAAGTAAATAAATAATAAAGTCGCATGCAAATGAAAATATCCTGTAATGAGGTGTAACGTAAAATATCATTTCAAAGGTAATTATAGTACGTGCATAACTGAACTGAAAATATCAGTGAAAATGTTTGCTCCTTAGAGCCCTGTAATAAAATGGCATGTCATAAATTTTCTGTTGAGATTATGGTCTACGCAAGTGGCCCTTGAACTGAACTGAACTGGCCGGTAACTGACGACCGGGTGAAATAATAGTCCCATGATCGGTAACTGACGACCGGGTGAAGTAATAATCCCATGACCGGTAACTGGCGACAGGGTGAAGTAATAATCTCATGATAGTAAAGTGGCCACAAGCAATATCGCATAAATCTCAAAAATGAATATTTTACACGTGATATAAATAAATAACATCATTAAATATGAACAATTTCGATCTTATTGCATTAAAATCATGTACTTGCGATATATAAAAATACCTATATGGCTTGATTGAAGAGTGAAAGAAGATATAAACATGCCTTGGTTTGTTTTGACAGAAAACAAACGAAATAACGACGCGGCGCGGTGGAGACGGAGTGCTCTTCACTTTCTTACTTTTTCTCTCTTAATCCTTTAAACCAAGCATGCACCATAATTATTATAATAGCGTAAAAATCGTAAACGTGACGCATGAACATTTAAAAATATTATGATTTGTGCTCAGGGCGCTGCTAGGACTAAAATCTCACCCCGGGTGCAAACTGACTATTTTGCCCCTATAAACTCAAAAATTACCGTTTCAACCCTGGACCTCTAAAATTGGCCCGAAGCTTACAAAACTCCTTAAAATGTCCCAAAACCTTTTTATAAGCATTCCTAGACGTACACTCGAACCAAAAATTACAGCTTATCTAATTCGTTTTCAAACTCAGATCGAGGTTTCGATTTTTAATCCGAATCAATCCAAAATTTACTCGAATTTTCTACAACTATAACCATATTTCTAAAACACTAACTAGGTCTTAAAACAACATCATTAGCTCCCCAAATCCATGGCCACAATCCTATAACAAGCCAAACTCTCGGTACAAAATTCTCCACCTTAATAAAAACTTCTCGGCCCTACACTCAACATTCCCTTGTGCACTCATTCCTCAACACATCACCAACCTCTTAAATACTTTGAATCTCCACCATCCTCACGTGTCCCCTACTTATCCACCTAAGAATGAGTCACCACCGAAACCATGGAACTCCTCTAGCACACACTTATTCAATCCTACTGCTACTACAAACCCCACGACGCATAACCCAAATACCTTTGGCCACTCGCTACCTTCGCTCCACCACAGCCCCAGCAATCTCACGGCCCACTCCAGGGTCTGTCACGAACCCAGGTGGTTCAGCACCAAGACCGAGGACGAGCCATGCTCCGATGAGGCGCCCCCCACCGAGATCTACACCCAAACCGAGGAGAAACCAACACAACTACACTCTCGGCCCTTCTCCTGCACAAACCAGCAACCAAAGAAACCCCCAAGACCTCCCCTTGACACCCTATACAGCCCTTAATCAACCAAAAACGCAGGCCCTTGCGCAGCATGAACAAAACGTGAGTAGTGATTCAAAAGTGCAAGGATGTATGTAAATCTTTCAACCAAGAACGTGCATACATGATAGATCGATGGGCTTCCATGCATTTACACACACTTTAACATAATATTGGCATGAATGATGCAAGGAACAAAGATGCAGATGTGCCTGATGATGCTAAGGGAACAAGACGAGACGAGGGAACCATGAGGAGTTTTTCTTGCAAGCCTAAGAGAAGAAAACGAGGCCTTCAGCTAGAGTTTTCTGAAACCGAGAAGGAGAGGAGCTGAGGGGAGGTGTCCGCTGTGTAAAAGTGATTAGGTTTAGGGTTAATGGTGCTTCAGGTTAATTATATAGATAACAAATTAATTTATGGGCCTATATTGCTTAATTTAAAAGTTAAAAAGATAATTAAGCCCTATAAACTCAAAGTAGGCCCAATAAGCCCAAACCAACTCTCGAAAAATATTTTGAGTTGGAAAGATTTTGAAAATAATAGCCAAACCATTAAAAAGTCCCCCGATTCGATAAAATTTGCGTACCGATAAAAATAAAATCTGCGGGTAGAAATATCCAAAGATTCCCATTTTTCAAAAATACACTTAAAAATGCTTTAACTTAATTTATAAAAAAATAATTCGAGAAATAAAAATAATTTTCCTGAAAATTCTCCGGTCTCCGGTCCTCGTTTGAACATGAAATACACCTAGAAACTCTATGCGTGAACTTTTAAAATTCCATGAATAAAATCCTATCAAGCATGAATTATGCCTAAAATGCATAAAAGTAATTAAACATAAATTAATGAAATAAACATGCATTTAATGATTTAAAACAATTAAATAAAATACCAAAAAAGTTTAATAACTTGCATGCGTGCGTGCCAACTTTTTAAATTATAACTACTAACATGCTAAATTATCACTTCTTAAATAAAATAAGTCTTTATTAACTTATCTCAATACTCCATCTCCAGTACGGCCTCACTTATTTAACTGAAAGGTAACAATTAAACTATTGCGTAAAATAAATAAATTTAAAGAAAAGAATTTAAATACTCATGAAATAAAAAAAATCATTTTAATTTAAAATACTAGAATTATGCATGGCTTATACGTAGACTAATTTACGGGTTCTACAGCTTGGTTCATGGTCCCATCGGTTTTTAGAACAAACAACACAAATGTCCCTCGGTTTCAAATTTTCTGTTTCTTTCGTGTGAGTGAATTTCGATTTGTTTGGGGTTGGGGTGGATCTTGGTTGGCTTCTAGCCCTTATCCATGGTTCACACGATACCTCATGATGTCTAGATCAAGTCATGGTCGATCATATGGCCACTGGAATGATATATGACAACAAAATGAAGCAACACCCTCCACGGTATAGCATGGTGTTCTCGGGTGGAACTTCGGATGGTCGTAGGTGTTTGTTTGGATTATGTTTGGCCTAGGGACCTTAGCCATGGTTCAAACCATACTTTAGGATGTTAGGAAGAGGCTCTGGTCGGTGGTTGAAGCCCCAATGACCATTAGCCTTGTAATCGAAGCGAAGCGAGCACAGTTGTTGCCGCTGGAATTTTACTGCAGCTTTGCTACGGTTCAGAGGTCACGTACGAGTTTTTGGTTGGCTATTAGCCTATGGCCTTGGACTGGACAGTACCTCATTGAGTTAGAAAGATCATGTTTTTGTCCATCCGTGATTTGGTTAAGTTTAGCAGTCGTACGAGAATTTACGGTGCAATGTACCAAAGTGACTCTCGAAAGAGCGTTTCATGATTTTGGCCTCCATGCACAATTTTCTTGTATTACAGCCCTTGGTATTTATTTTCTATATATTTTTGGTGTATTTTAATCATGACTAAATGATGGTTCGATGTTTGTTCGGGTTGGTACGGAGTCATGGTTAGATACTAAGTTTGTTGGGCGTAATTGTCTCGTTTTTAGTTCGATTATGAAGTGTTGGTCAAGTTAAGTTTATTTACATGTGTCTCATGTTAGAATTAGGTCGCAGCGAGCCTGGGAATGATCCAACTCAATTGGTAAAAATAAAAACAAGATTTTAATTTTATTACGTGCATAAAATATAAAATGTTTATTTTTGAGAAATATGTGATATGTCTTGTGGCCACCTTACGCTTATGGGATTGCTTCATCCGGTGACTTACGACCGGTTTATTTTTATGTATGGGTACGGATATCCAGTCCAAGGGCTGTGATGATCTCTACCACCCAGTATACTGTGGTTTAGTTTGATCAGACGATTCATGTTATGTTATGGGCCACTTGCGTAGAACATTATCTCTACAGAAAAATTATGAATGCTATTTTATGACAGGGCTCTATCGAGCAAACATTTTAAGTACAATTTTCAGTTATGCACGTATTTATAATTAATCATGACATGATTTTTCATGTTACGCTTTACGATATGATATTTTTACGTTGCATGCGATTTTATGATATATTTACTTGTTAACCACGATATATGCATGCTGAGTCTTTCGACTCACTAGACTTGATTGTTGTAGGTACTGATGAGGTCGGGACTGAGGTCGGAGACCAGTGAGCTAGCTTGGGTCGGCAGTAGTAGGAACCCGAGGACCTCATACTTCAGTTCATTTATCATTTAAAGCTCAAAACTCATTTTATCTTGTTGAACTATTTTTAAGTTGTGGCTTGAAAACAACGTTTACTTCCGCTGCTATTTTAACATTAAACTTTTTATCAGTTTATTTTATGAATGAGGCAAGTTATTTACTTTTAATAAGAAAAATTTTAAATAATTCCGCAAATTTGCAAATACAAAATACGGGCCTCGACAGCTGGTATCAGAGCCTACGTTCTTGTAAAGGGTTGTACTACTACTGACCTCGAGAATCTCATGAAGTCACGTCTTCGGTCTGTAAGTTTTACGTTTATGCATTTCGTTTAAAGCATGAAATATTTTAACATCATATTTTCATGAAATGTTTTATGTCAAGATTATGATTATGCAGTACTTATTTAAATTTAAAGAAATAATAGAAATTATGCATGTTGGTTACGTATGGGTTGTATGTATGGAACAGTATGACTCCTAGACGCATTCCTGAGCGCATGAGAGATGATGAGCCTCCTCATGAGGATGGTGAGGATCATAGGCAGGAAAGAAATGAACCACCACCCCTCCGCCGGACATGAACGCCCATATGTTAGCTGGGATGACTCATTTCTTCGCACAGTTTGCGGGGAACAATGCTCTGGGAACCAGACAGACGGGACCTGAGGCTACATATGAGCGGTTCATGAAGATGAGACCAAAGGAGTTCTCAGGGACGGCAGATCCCATGATTGCCGAGGGCTGGATTAAGTCACTCGAAGTTATTTTCAAGTTCATGGAGCTTGGAGACGAAGATAGGGTTCGTTTTGCAACCTATTTGTTTGGAGGAGACTCCCGCTTATGGTGGGAAAGAGCATCCGTAGCCTTGAACTTGGCTACTCTGAGATGGATGCGCTTTACAGAGGTATTCTACTCTAAATATTTTACTGACGAGGTGCGTTCCATGTTGACCAGGGAGTTCATGACCCTGAGGCAGGGAGATATGACTGTTACGGAGTTTATCCGTAAGTTTGAGAGGGGTTGCCATTTCGTGCCCCTGATTGCAAATGATGCTGGAGCCAAGCTGAGACATTTTCTGGATGGTCTACGGCCGATCTTGCGCCGTGATGTTAGGGTGGCTGGCCCTACTACCTATGATGTTGCCGTCTCCAGAGCTCTAGCTGCAGAGCAGGATCAGCACTATATAGAGAGAGACCTCCAGGGCAAGCGACCAGTCCAGATGCCGCACCGCCCTCCTCAGCAGCAGCATCAGAATAAGAGGCCTTTCCACGGCCCACACAGGAACAGAGGACAGCAGCAGCAGCAGGGACGGGCAGTCCCGAGGGCCGTTGAGTACCTAGTCTGTGCAAAGTGCTCGCGCCGTCACGCCGGAGTTTGTATGTACGGTTGAGGGAAGTGCTACAAGTGCGGTAGTCCGGACCACCTACTGAAGAATTGCCCTCAGGGGAGTCTGCCTACTCAAGGTAGAGTTTTTGCTCTCCATGCAGTGGAGACGAACCCAGAGACCATGCTCATGACAGGCATCTTAAAGTTTTAAGTTTGTATCTGAATTTCGATGTTTTGGGAGTGTGGGTTAAGATTTTGAACTTAGAATTGCGATATGATTGCATGCTCTAATCAGTGCTCTTTCGGGAATTTAGGTTAATAGAACTTTGACCTTCGCCTGTCTATAAGTTTAGTTCTTGTAATTATTGGGTTCAACTTGATGTTCCAACATTTCATGAAGAATTTTTATAGCTGGTTCATCTACGAATGCCTTGATTGATTCAGGGGCGACTCATTCATTCATCTCAGCGATCTTTGCGAATTTTCTTAAGGTCAAGACCATTGGGCTCGATGTAGCGTATTCAGTAGTACTGCCTTCGAGAGAGGAGCTGACAGCTACTAATGTGGTCCGAGACATAGACCTTGAACTTCATGGCAATCTTGTTTATGCGGATCTGATCGTAATGCCGATGCCAAAATTTGATATCATTCTGGGGATGGACTGGATATTAAGGAACAGAGTTTTGATTGACTTTCAGCGGAGATCTGTGCTAGTCCGGCCGCCGGGGAGAGAGCAGTTCTTATTCGAGCCAGACAGGTACTTTCCCTTACCGCGCATTATACCTTGTGTCCAGGCTAGGAAACTCATGCATAGAGGATGTCGAGCGTTTTTAGAGACTATTGTATCTGTTCCCGAGGCACCCAGTCAGTCATCCTCCGATGTCCCAATTGTTAGGGATTTTATAGACGTGTTTCCTGATGACGTCTCTAGTATGCCACCCGAACGAGAGGTGGAGTTTTCTATTGAGCTTATGCCAGGTACGTTACCGATATCAAAAGCACCGTACTGATTAGCACTGACAGAGATGGCAGAACTGAAGAAGCAGATTCAGTAACTTCTTGACAAGGAGTTCATTCGCCCGAGTTTTTCACCATGGGGCGCGCCAGTTTTGTTTTTAAAGAAGAAGGATGGTTCGATGAGGCTCTGCATTGATTACCGGGAATTGAACAGGGTTACAGTGAAGAACAAATACCCACTTCCGCGAATTGAAGATTTATTTGATCAGTTGCATGGAGCTTCGGTATTCTCAAAGATTGATCTACATTCTGGTTATCACTAGTTGAGGGTGAAAGAAGCCGATGTTCTCAAGACTGCTTTCAGGACTCGTTACGGCCACTTCGAGTTCCTTGTGATGCCGTTCGTTTTGACGAATGCGCCCGCGATCTTCTTGGATCTCATGGGTCGTGTATTTCAGCCGTATCTTGACCAGTTCGTGATAGTATTCATAGACGACATTCTCGTCTACTCAAAGAATCACGAGGAGCACAGCAGACATCTGACTGCAGTTTTGCAGACCCTACAGAAGCATAAGTTATTTGCGAAGTTCAGTAAATTCGAATTTTGGTTAGAGAAGGTGGCGTTCTTAGGCCACATCGTTTCTAGCATCGGTATTGAGGTAGATCCAGCGAAAGTTGCAGCAGTCAGAGATTGGGTTGTGCCGCAGAATGCATCCGAAATCCCTAGTTTCCTCGGGCTAGCAGGATATTATCGGAAGTTTATTCAGGGATTCTCCTCTATCGCAGTTCCACTCACGTCGTTGACAAAAAAGAATGTTAAATTTGTGTGGAGCGATGAGTGTCAGAAGAGCTTCGATACTTTGAAGCAAACTCTTATCTCAGCACCAGTTTTGGCCATGCCGTCAAGGCCCAGAGATTTTGTGTTGTATACCGATGCTTCGAAGCTTGGTTTGGGCGCAGTGTTGATGCAGCATGGGAAAGTGATAGCATATGCTTCTCGTCAGTTGAAGACCCATGAGAAGAACTACCCTACCCACGATCTAGAGTTGGCAGCCGTAGTATTTGCCTTGAAGATCTGGAGGTATTATTTGTATAGAGAGAAGTGCCAGATCTTACCGACCAGAAGAGCTTCAAGTACTTCTTTACGCAGAAAGAGTTGAATATGCGTCAGAAGCGTTGGTTGGAGCTAGTGAAAGACTATGACTGTGATATTAGCTACCACCCGGGCAAAGCTAATGTAGTTGCGGATGCATTGAGCAGGAAAGTCGCAGTGATGGCTCATCTGACGATTCCGAGACCTCTTCAGTTTGAGATGCAGAGGTTTGATTTAGAGACATTTCCTCGAGGTAGAGTTCCCCGTGTATCTACTTTGACGATTCAGTCTTCTCTTCTAGACCGTATTCGCAATGGGCAGTCAGCAGATGAACAGTTGGCAAAATGGAAGCAGAGAGATGAGGCCAAGGGCAGTATCTTGTATACAGTTAGCGATGGTATTGAGAGATATCGAGACAGAATGTGGGTTCCTAGCAGCGATCCTATTCGAGCAGATATTTTATCAGAGGCCCACATGTCGCCGTACTCTATTCACCCTGGGAGTACTAAGATGTACAAAGATCTGTAGATGTTGTATTGGTGGCTCGGAATGAAGAAGGATATCAGACGTTTTGTATCCGAGTGTCTGACTTGTCAGCTAGTGAAAGCGGAGCATCATAGACCAGCAGGTATGCTGAAGTCTCTTCCTATTCCCGAGTGGAAGTGGGAGAATGTTACCATGGACTTTGTAGTCGGTTTGCCGAAGTCAGTCAGAGGATCAAATGCTATCTAGGTGATAGTTGATCGTCTTACCAAATCAGCGCTCTTCTTGCCTATTAAGACGACTTTCACCATGATTCAGTATGCAGAGTTGTATATCCGGGAGATAGTCCGACTTCATGGTATTCCCGTTTCTATCGTGTCTGACCGAGATCCTAGATTCACTTCCTTATTCTGGAAAAGTTTGCATTCGACTATGGGTACGAAGTTGTTGTTTAGCACAACTTTCCACCCTCAGACAGATGGGCAGTCAGAGAGAGTTATCCAGATTTTGGAGGATCTTCTCCGCGCTTGTGTTATTGATTTCTCAGGGAGTTGTGAGTCGAAGTTGCAGTTGGTAGAATTCACCTATAACAACAGTTTTCAGTCGTCTATAGGTATGGCTCCATATGAAGCACTGTATGGTCGCAAGCGCAGATCACCTATTCACTGGGATGAAGTAAGGGAGAGATCAGAATTGGGTCCGGAGATTATTCAGCAGACTGCCGACGTAGTAGTCAAGATCCGTGATAGGATGAGGACTGCTCAGAGTCGACAGAAGAATTATGCGGATCAGAGGAGGAGAGATCTAGAGTTTGCCGTCGACGATCATGTTTTCGTGAAGGTAGAACCTATGAAAGGTGTCATGCGGTTCGGGAAAAAGGGAAAGCTTAGTCCGAGATTCATTGGACCATTTGAGATCCTCGACAGAGTTGGGACGTTAGCTTATCGTGTTGCTCTTCCGCCGAATCTGGCCGGAGTACACAATGTGTTCCACGTCTCTATGTTGAGGAAGTACATGGAAAATTCTTGGCACGTCTTGAATTTCGAGCCATTGTAGCTCACTCCAAACTTTTCTTATGAAGAAAGACCAGTGCAGATCTTAGGCAGACAGGAGAAGAAGCTTCGGAACAAGCTGGTTAAGCTAGTGAAAGTCAAATGGCTTAATCAATCAGAGGAGGAAGCTACGTGGGAATCTGAGCCAGAGATGAGGAGTCGGTATCCCGAGTTATTCGGTAAGTTTTAATTTCGAGGACGAAATTTCTTTTAAGGGGAGGAGAGTTGTAGAACCCGTTAAATCAGACTACGTATAAGTCATGCATAATTACTAATATTTAAATTAAAATGATTTTTATGCATGAGGATTTAAATTCATTCTTTTAAAAGTTATTGAGTTATTTTACGCAGTAGTTTGGTTATTATATTTTCGGTTAAATAAGCGAGGCCGGACCGGAGTTGGAGTATTGAGATAAAATTTAATGATAAAAAAATATTCCTAAATTTAATTTAAGTCAAAGAATAATTTAATTTAAGCTAAAAGAAGGTTTAAGGATTTATTTAATTAATTAGAGATAAGTAGTAAATAAATTCTTTTATGTCCCATAATTAATTAAAATCCTAAATTAAAATGTGTGACCAATTAAGATATGTTAATCTAGGCTTATTTTATTTAAGAAATTGTAACTTAACATGTTAGTAATTTATTTTAAAGATTTAGCCATGCATGAAAGATAATGCCTATCCCAAATTAATTTACTATTTCACTAAAATACATCATTAAGGAGATAAAATTCAATAATTAAGCAATATTTTATCCCATTTTAATTGCAAAATTTTGGCCCCCTTAGAATCAAATCCTTGCATGATTGTCAACTCTCCATTTTTATTCCTTTCCTTATCCTTTCTTGGTAAGATAATTCCCTCACTTTTAATTAACAAAAATTTTTAATTAAGCAATATTTCTACCCTTATTTGATAGCAAGAAATCGGCCACTCACTCCTTCAAATCAAATCATATCACACCTCATTTCCTTACCTCTCAAACTTAAGGATAGAAAGATTTTATCTTGCCATTCAATCCCCATTTATTTTGCAACTTCCTCATTCATTTCCTAGCCTTCTTTCCTCTCCATTCTCTCGAAAATTTCAGAAGAAAACTTCAGAAAAAAATCGTGGCTTTCAAGGTAGAAACAAGAGAGAAAATAAGAAAAGAAAAGGAACTCCGTCTCCTCCGCGCTGTATTCTTCGTATCATTTTGTTTCCTTCTAAACGAAATTCAAGGCATGTTTATATTATCTTTTGCTCTTCAATCAAGTCATATACGTATTTTAAATAATGTTATGTTCATGAATCTTGAAGCAAAAACCGAAATTATGTCACAAAATTTTCGAAAACAAAGTGCAGATTTTCGGACCCCTTCCTTGTGCTTCACGGTTTTGGTTGGTTTTGTGATTTCAGGGGTTTACTCGGTTCCGGACATTCAAGGCTGCACCTAGGCATGTACTAGAATATGTTAGGGAGGTGTTGGTCCATCGGTTTGAGTCCCTTCTCCACAGTAAGATGAAATGGACAGCAACTCTTCATATTTGCAATTTGTGAGTTTCGATATTGTTGTTTGGATGCCTAAGGTGAGGGTTTGGATTGTGGTTGGCCTAGGGCCTGTAGCAATGGTTAGAAACCTCCCTTAGCATGTTTAGGACATGACCAAGATGACTTTTCATGGCTTCGTTCATGGTCCTATCGGTTTTTAGAACAAACAACACAAATGTCCCTCGGTTTCAAATTTTCTGTTTCTTTCGTGTGAGTGAATTTCGATTTGTTTGGGGTTGGGGTGGATCTTGGTTGGCTTCTAGCCTTAGCCATGGTTCACACGATACCTCATGATGTCTAGATCAAGTCATGGTTGATCATAGGGCCACTGAAATGATATATGACAACAAAATGAAGCAACACCCTCCACGGTACAGCATGGTGTTCTCGGGTGGAACTTCGGATGGTCGTAGGTATTTGTTTGGATTATGGTTGGCCTAGGGCCCTTAGCCATGGTTCAAATCATACCTTAGGATGTTGGGAAGTGGCTCCGGATGGTCGTAGGTGATTGTTTGGATTATGTTTGGCCTAGGGACCTTAGCCATGGTTGAAACCATACCTTAGGATGTTGGGAAGAGGCTCCGGTCGGTGGTTGAAGCCCCAATGACCATTAGCCTTGTAATCGAAGCGAAGCGAGCACGGTTGCTGCCGCTGGAATTTTACTGCAGCTTTGCTGCGGTTCAGAGGTCACGTACGAGTTTTTGGTTGGCTATTAGCCTATGGCCTTGGACTGGACAGTACCTCATTGAGTTAGGAAGACCATGTTTTTGGCCGTCCGTGATTTGGTTAAGTTTAGCAGTCGTACGAGAATTTACGGTGCAATGTACCAAAGTGACTCTCGAAAGAGCGTTTCATGATTTTGGCCTCCATGCACAATTTTCGTGTATTACAGCCCTTGGTATTTATTTTCTATATATTTTTGGTGTATTTTAATCATGACTAAATGATGGTTCGATGTTGGTTCGGGTTGGTACAGAGTCATGGTTAGATACTAAGTTTGTTGGGCGTAATTGTCTCGTTTTTAGTTCGATTATGAAGTGTTGGTCAAGTTAAGTTTATTTGCACGTGTCTCGTGATAGAATTAGGTCGCAGCGAGCCTGAGAATGATCCAACTCAATTGGTAAAAATAAAAACAGGATTTTAATTATATTACGTGCATAAATATAAACTGTTTATTTTTGAGATATATGCGATATGTCTTGTGGCCACCTTACGCTTATGGGATTGCTTCATCCGGTGACTTACGACCGGTTTATATTTATGTATGGGTACGGATATCCAGTCCAAGGGCTGTGATGATCTCTACCACCCAGTATACTGTGGTTTAGTCTGATCAGACGATTCATGTTATGTTATGGGCCACTTGCGTAGAACATTATCTCTACAAAAAAATTATGATATGCTATTTTATGACAGGGCTCTATCGAGCAAACATTTTACGTACAATTTTCAGTTATGCACGTATTTATAATTACTCATGACATGATTTTTCACGTTACGCTTTACGATATGATATTTTTACGTTGCATGCGATTTTATGATATATTTACTTGTTAACCACGATATATGCATGCTGAGTCTTTAGACTCACTAGACTTGATTTTTGTAGGTACTGATGAGGTCGGGACTGAGGTTGGAGACCAGTGAGCTAGCTTGGGTCGGCAGTAGTAGGAACTCGAGGACCTCATGCTTCAGTTCATTTATCATTTTAAGCTCAAAACTAATTTTATCTTGTTGAACTATTTTTAAGTTGTGGCTTGAAAACAACGTTTACTTCCGCTGCTATTTTAACATTAAACTTTTTATCAGTTTATTTTATGAATGAGGCATGTTATTTACTTTTAATAAGAAAAATTTTAAATAATTCCGCAAATTTACAAATACGAAATACGGGCCTCGACAGAGAATATTGTCAATGAATACTATGAAGAACTGATCTAGGTAGGACTGAAATATTCGATTCATTATGTCCATAAAAATCGCTAGAGCATTCGTCAGTCCAAATGGAATCACTAAGAACTTGTAGTGTCCATATCTAGTTCTGAAGGCTGTCTTATGAACATCTGCATTTTTTACCTTCACTTGACGATACACAGATCGTAGATCTATCTTAGATAACACTGTAGCTCCCTGCAACTGATCGAACAAGTCCTCGATCCTTGATAATGGGTATTTGTTCTTTGATCGTTACCTTGTTCAATTCTCGGTAATCAACACACAACCTCATGCTTCCATCTTTCTTCTTTACGAAGAATACTGGTGCGCCCCATGGTGAGAAACTACGGAAGATAATACTTTACCGAGTGAATTGGTCCCTGGTCATACTTTACCGCTTTCCAATCCTGATCAAAACCCGATCATACTTTACCAGGTTGGAGGGGTACTCGGACACGTTCTCTTGCTTCCAAACCCGTTCTTATTTGGCCACAAGACAATTAGCATACCTCAAAAACATAAAACATTTTCCTTTGCAAGTCGAACATACTTATATAGCGTTGAGGGCTTCGTTGGATCCCGCTTGGATGACTACTGCACATGCTAAAACATTTTTTTGCTCGATGCTCGGACGGTAATATCTTACCGCTCGAGTGCGCCCGTCCAGAAGGCCTAGCGCTTGGGCGGTAAGATCTTACCGCTCGGGCGCCGCGCCAGTTCCAACGAAGCTGCAAATAGAAAATCCTCAAAAACAAATTTTATATAACAGTTTGAGCAATCACACGAGAAAAATCATAACTCACTCATTTCTTGTCCAAAAATTTTGATTTTACTGTCAAATCGAATATATCAAAAAGTACTACATTTTATATGTTGAAAGTTTTTCCAAAAAACGAACGAAAATTCACAGAATGTGAAATGACAGCAGACTCGGTTTTGAAATCTAAAATTTTGATCCAAAATCGTTTTAAATAATTTTGCTCAAACTTTTGCATAACATACACAGATTTTTACATACAATAAGCATAAAAATGTTTACTATGACAAGATCGATGCAAAAACAAAAGATTATTCATGCCTTTAATCTTTAAAACTCACGATACGGCGAATACCGAAGCGACGCGGTGCGAGAAGCAATCCGGGCGACTTGAGGCACAATTTTGCTGCTAAAAATCACCTAATAAATTAAATTAGGCTTTAAAATGCTTAAAATTTCATAAATCTTTTAAAATGCCAAATTTCTTGACTTGAAATAAAATACCACATTTTCTCAAAATCCCCTAAATCGTCGCCGGTCTCTTTTTCACGATCCCGCATCGAATATTCACCTGAAACATACAGCTCAAGAAAACATTTTAACGTGCATCAATTAAACATATAATAATTTATGATAATGCTAATCATAAATCATGCATCGCTAAAATCATTTTAAAATTAAAAAATAAATAAATAATTTAAATAAATGCATGAGTTTTACTTGTACTGATTTTGGGCTCTACATATATATACAATAACAAAACATAAAATATATCATATATTAAGGCCGTTTTTATTTTTAGGACCCATATAAGTGACGGTCTTTGGGCCCCAAAAAGTTAAAAACTATGTCCACTAAAACCTTTGTTGGAGTAGAACGTTTATATTTTGGTGTTAACAAATAACTAAGGCAAAATTGATTTGAGCTAAATTGAACGACGGTGTTTATAATTAAACTGCTCTTAAAACATGTATTTTGATCTCAAAAACCATGAAATTATTTTACCTAAGGGGCTGCCATGATTAGGATATGTTATAGGAATGTTTTACACGAGTTTAAGGAGTTCTAGAACTACACAACACGCCGCAAACGATAATAGAAACAAGTCGGGACCGAAATCGTAACGTCTTGATCATGGGGCTCGGTTTAAGGGTATTGATGCATGGCCTAGCTTGGGTCACAGCTGGGTCTCGGTTAGGGGCTGGGAAGGAGTCCTAGCCATGCTAGGACTCGAGACCAGGGAGCTGGGGAGGATAACCAGCAAGCTAGGACTCCACCCGATCGAGAGCTTCAAGGGGATGCGCTGGTATGTGCTTGCGCATGTTTCATTAGTTGATGCAGGGGGGAAAGGCTCGGCCAAAGGGCTTGGGCAGGGGCTAGGTTAGGTCCTTAGGGTCCTAGAATGGTGCTAGAGGGGATGGTTCAAGGCTTGGTTGGGTTGGCTAGGTCCTAGCAAGAGAAACAAGAGTCCTAGCATGAGTGAAGTCCTCGGCCATGGCTTGTTCTGAAAGTGTGGCTTCGGTTTTAAGCTTAAGGTCAGGTCCTATGGGTTCTAAGGGTCCAGGAGGGTGCCTAGAGGGGCTGGTCATGAGTTGGGGTAGGGTGGCTCAAGGTGGCTCGAGCTAAATGCAGAAACGTGAGGGAGGCACTGGAGGCAGCATGTGCGCAGGCTGTAGCCTTCTTCAGGTGGCTTGTGTGCTGGTCCAGGGGCTTGGTCTGGTTTGGGCTAGGTCTGAGCATAGGCTAGGGATGGTTAGGATCGTGTGAGCTCGGTGGTTAAGGGCTGGTAGAGTCCTAGGCGACTAGGAGTTCCAATACAACAAGGACACTACACATGCACACATGCATGCAATTGGGTTGAGGGGCAGAAGTGTTTTGCTTGGGCCAGAGCTGGTTTTGCGGGCTGAGCTTGGTCAGGGGGTCCCTAGGTTGGTTGGCTCGGGTTTGGCTCAAGGTGGCTCAACCATGGATCGAGTAAATTGGGAGATGGTTCGTAAATGTGTTAATTTCGAGATTTTAAGAACTAAAATTGAATCCATGGGTCCACGGGTGTGGCTCATGACTTGGAAGGGTATAATAAAGAATAAAAATGCTATGTTTA
Organism: Primulina huaijiensis; assembly: GCF_012295235.1. Classification (NCBI taxonomy): domain Eukaryota; kingdom Viridiplantae; phylum Streptophyta; class Magnoliopsida; order Lamiales; family Gesneriaceae; genus Primulina; species Primulina huaijiensis. Next base: position 14,811,432 of record NC_133310.1, on the reverse strand, counting down.
AAATTTGGGTTCAAAATAACGAGTTTTGGATTTATCCGGGATTTAATCGCCGCACGAAACATTAATTAACGAGTTAATTGAAACGCCTAGTTTTAAGCTTTATAAAATTATGAAAAATTATATTTAAGCTCAAATAAATATTAAAAGTCTAATTTTTTAATTTGGAAATTTTTTTTGGTTTAATTCGGTATTAAAACGTAGTAATACGTCTTATTTAAAGATTAATTTAAAGTCATCGATTTAAGCCAAATAAAATATGAAAAAATTCTTGTAGACTTAAATAATTATTTGGGACATGTTCGAGTCAATAGAATTAAGAAAAAGTCAAAAACGTGAAATTTTACGTCTAGGGGTAAAACGTTCTTTTCACACCTAAAAATCAGTAAACGTCATGGCAGTGTCCTGAATGCTGTTTTATATGCTAATATGATTATTTTCAATGATTATGGATATTTATGAATCCTTATATGTTAATATGTCAATTTTAAATGTTTATGAAATTTTTATGTTTATGGATTTTTATGTTAAAATGTTTATTTTAAACGTTTAATGTTTAAATGTTTAATTTAAACGTTTACATAAGATGCGTGTGCAAAAATATTAAGAGGTGTGGTTGTTTTCATAGAAAAACATGATCAAATAAATACTATGGTGTGATAGATGTTTGAAGGAAAGAAATATGGTGTGCCTTTGCGTATTTTACGCACGAAAACGAAGCGACAATGCGAAGAACGGCGACGTAGACACCTGGGCTGAAATTTTCTCCAAAAGATCGAAGCTTTTCCTTTCTAATTGTGATGTATGTGCCGTGTTGTTGGTGGGAGAATTTGTAATTTGATTGTGGGTGTGTGGCCGTGTAGTTTGAAGCGTTTGGGATGGGGTTTTAGTTTAAATATTGCTTAAAATCCTAATTAAACTCTAATTGCTAGATTAGGCCCATTAACCATATTAATTAGGACCTATTAGAACATTAGTGTTTAATTAATATATAAAAATTAATTTTGTTTAAAAAAGTTTGTGAATTTATTAGTCGGGTTGCCCACAGTTCGTATTTTTGTTGAAAATCAACACCGATAAAAATTACGTCACGGCGTATAAAATCACCTCAAAACTCCTTATTTTAAAAAATATGAAAAACCATCAACCATATTTTAAACAATTAAAAATAATTATTTAATAAAAACATTTTACGTTTTTCAGCATCGGTCTCCGTTCCTCAATCGCAACTCGAATAACCTTTAAAATATATTTTAAATATTTTAATGCAACTATGTAGAAAAATATATTTTAAACATCCAAATGTGCATAACATAATTAATTCATGCAATTAAAACATTTAATTAAAATACAAGAGAATTTAATAACTTACGTGCATGTGGTTCGCGTGGACTTTTAAATTTTCGGGGCGTTACAATCTTCACTCCTTGAATTGAATTTCATCCTCGAAATTTGCTTATCCTCGATAATCGAAAGTTTAGACTTAGTTCTAGTATCCCAAAAATCCACGCTTTCGCTGCGCTACTCTGATAAAACTTAAGTTCTAGAATGTCCTTACGTCGTCTTGATCCCAATTAAATTTTATCTTCTAAATCCTTATTTTACAAATCGCAACTTAAAACGACCCATGCTGACTTAATGCTATATTATTGTAACCTCTAATTTCAATTTTTCTTTTTTTATACCCAAAATATTCATAAACTTATCAAATTTCAATCTTAAAATCCCAAACGCATCCGCTAACGCATAGATTTTCAAGCCTAAAATTGATTCATCCTTAAAAACCCTTGATTAACATTCCTTATAACGTTATAACCATGATATCCCAAGGTTCCAAATATTCTTAAAAGTCTAAATCATCGAAAATTCTTATTATTTAAACCATTCCATTCTCACTTATTGTTAAACTAATCCCCAAATTCCTCAATAATTGCAAAATTATTTCTTAATTTCCTCAAAAATCATCCTATTTAATCCTTATTTTCAAAAATTCTATGATTAACCCATAAATTTTTGGCGTTCTTAATTTTCTTCTACAGGTTTTCCATAACATAATTTCAAAAATTTACACTTATTTACCCAAAATCAATTCTCATATATTCTCTTTCATCAAAACTTAAGATCTCAACTTATACATTTTTATACTCCCAAAGTCGTTGCAATCCTCGAATAATTATTCCTTAGGTGGAATTCTCAAAAATTATTTCAACTAGTAACCACAAATCATAAATATTTTCTTAGAAAATCTACGTGTCCCAAAAGTATTCATGATATTCACGATTAACTTATGGCCCAAAAAGTAGAACGTTAATACTAAAACCTAAAAATTCAACATAGTCCAATTCCACCACGAAGCCAACATGCGTTGAAATCAAATAATTTCTTATTTCATATCGTATCACGTATAAAAATTATAAAGCATATAAATCATATATTCTTATAAAGCTATTAAACATTCACGTGAACATATAAGTCATGTACTTATGCAGGTAACATCATAAAATAATATAAAGCATGTAAACTTACTGTTAGAGTAGATGCCCTGTAAGCCAACTGTTGGCTAGGGATTTTATTGACTCAATTGTAATAAACAATCTTTATTTTAATATAATTTAATTTTTAATGGTTTCGTTATACTTTATCTGTATACCCATGCAAGCAGCAAGATAAAGTCTTTGATTATGCTTTAATACAAATTAATCATAATTCGATGTTGAAACTCATTTGTAAACACTACATATTCTAAATTCGTTCTTAATCGATTCAGCCGCCTAAAACAGGGATAAAGGTCGCTCGAGCTTGAGACTAGCATCTGTGATGTTGTGTACTGCGTTTCTTGGTAAGGGCACAGAGATGTCAAAACATGTAGATGGGTAGTCATATGATGATTATACCGAACAACCCTCCCTCGGACTTTACAAGTGGTTATCATTCATCGAGAGGATAAGTTCGTGGTTATGATTGTACACCATTAGTCCTTACGACCCGGGACAACACTGAGGCTCTATATGCTAGGGCTGTGTTTTGACTAGTTTACCGGCTCCAAGAGAGTCATCAGGTGGTGAGATTGGGTACAGTTGCGACACATATAGGAGCCAGTGCATTGTAGTCGGGGATTCACCGCTCACCTACTAGTGTGGATATCCTATGTGATCTGATGAAATAATAGTGCGTGGAATCTCTGGCCAGAGTATGAGATGTACGTTGGAGAAGGAGTTCTCCAATAGTACATGCGATGACACTATTATATGTGTCACATAGTTATCGAATTAATATGCAACCCTCGATGAACCAATGGTTGCAGATTCGATCGGGATATATTAGATGAAGGGACCGTACTGTACGTTAATCATAATCGACTGGTTCTTGCAGTCACTATCAGTGATACCTAGGGGATCCTGGGGCGATGCTACTAGACGCTCTTACCATGATCCGATGGGTGCAATCAGAAATGAGTTATGACATTCTTGATCAAGGTGTTTATGAAAAGAATGGGGCTAACTAGGGTAAGCCCGAATAAGAATAAATGTTATTCTGAATCACAAGGAGTTGTGAACCCACGGCTAGCTGTATCCCTGAACCATTGAGGGTCACACAAGCACTGGATCATTTGTTCCCGTTGAGAGAATAAATTCAAGAAGTTGAATTTATATTATATAGTAAATTCAAGGAGTTGAATTTATTATAATTAAATTTTGAGAGAATAAATTCAAGTAGTTGAATTTATAAAATTTGAAAATTTAATTTATTAAACTCAAAAGTTGAGTTTACTAAATATTAAATTTTGGAGGTGATAAAATTCAAGGAGTTGAATTTATAATTTAAATATTAAATTCAAATGTTGAATTTATAATGTATTTAATTTATTAAGCTCAAAGGTTGAGTTTATTAAATATTAAATTAAATATAGTGGAAAGTATGTTTAATGGGATTGTAGGAGTACAAGTCAAACATACTAAATAATTAATGTTCTTAATGGACTTTGATTAATTAATTAAACTAGTTGGACTAGCCCAATTAATTAATCAAGCCCATTAATGTTAATTATGTGTATTAGGTTTTGGTTTCATTATAAATAGGAGTGATCAAGGCAAAAACCCTAGCCTCCACAACACACTAATTTTCATTGTGTGTGATTCTCGAAAATCACAACTTTAAATCCTCCAAATATTTAGTTTACTTAATTAATGAGATTAATTAAGTAAATCATGATTAAAGAAATATTAAGATTTCTTAATTCCATTTTGCATATGTTCATTCGAGAGTTTCAATGAATTGCTAGAATTCTTTTTCGGCTCTTACAATATGCAAAAATAATTTTGTACTCTCAAAGGGATTTTGAACCAAATTGTGTTCTATCTCTACGAAAAATATCTTCTATTTTTCTAGTGCAATTTAGAAGAGGAATAAATATTCCAGTCGTGGAACTGATTCGGAGGCTGAAGAAATTTCGTAAAGATTTACAACAAGAGCTATCTCCGATAAACCCGGAATAGTTGGAGCCGTGTGATTAATTAACAAAAGGTATAAATTTTTACACCCTATGAATGTTTTGATCGTAAAACCATACGAGTGCCTAAAACAAATTAATTTTGATTGTCAAAATAAAATAAAAATTTTAAACTTCCGCTGCGTTTGGGCACGAGAAAATCGAGATCCAACACTTACAAGTTGAGGCTTGACGAATGATCTTTCCGGCGCTGATGGTGGCACAATTCTTTACAGGACCTTTGCTCTGATACCAACTGAAACGTCTGCTACTCGTTTCTTAAATCGTGCAAAAAAAAATTTTTTCTCCTTAATCTCCAAAATTAAAAATATACATATATATAAATACTTTAAAATATCTTGTCATCATTTTAAAAAAAAACATCAAACTAATATTTAAAAATCCAAAAGAAAATATTTTAAAGTATAAACCGTCAAACGCTTTACCAACCTAAAAACATTATTTGAAAAGTATATCCCACACTACTAGCTCAATTGATACCAGATTTGTGCTAAGTATCTATATGTCCAGGAGATCTTAGGTTCGAGTCTGGGGAGGTACAAACTCCAGTGCCTGGGCTGGAGGAGTCATTGAGTAATGGGCCATGGGATAACCGACTCCCGCCAGTTGGATCGGGAACAGCCCATGGGCATTACAATAAAAAGATACTTAGCACAGGTATGGTACCAATTGAGCTACTAGCTCAATTGGTACCAGACTTGTGCTAAGTATACTCCTCCAGCCCAGGCACTGGAGTTTGTACCTCCCCAGACTCGAACCTAAGATCTCCTGGACATATAGATACTTAGAACAAGTCTGGTACCAATTGAACTAGTAGCTCAATTGGTACAAGACTTGTGCTAAGTATCTATATGTCCAGGAGATCTTAGGTTCGAGTTTGGGGAGGTACAAACTCCAGTGCCTGGGCTGGAGGCGTCATTGAGTAATGGGCCATGGGATAACCGACTCCCGCCAGTTGGATCGGGAACAGCCCATGGGCATTACAAAAAAAAAAGGCACCTTTTTATTGTAATGCCCATGGGCTGTTCTCGATCCAACTGGCGGGAGTCGGTTATCCCATGGCCCATTACTCAATGACNCAGACTTGGTACCAGACTTGTGCTAAGTATCTATATGTCCAGGAGATCTTAGGTTCGAGTCTGGGGAGGTACAAACTCCAGTGCCTGGGCTGGAGGAGTCATTGAGTAATGGGCCATGAGATAACCGACTCCCGCCAGTTGGATCGGGAACAGCCCATGGGCATTACAATCAAGACCTCCAAAAACATTATTATCATAATCACCTGCATCAATCACACCTAGTGAATCTAAAGACTCAACACATCATATTCTTGATGACAAGTACTACATATACAGATCACATGCATAGTAAAAATACTTATACTTAAAGTATCATTTTCATCGTGATGCATAAATTTTAAACAAAAACATTTTTCATAAACTTTTCATTATTCATAAATTTTAAACAAAAACATTTTTCATAAACTTTTCATGATGCATAAACTTTAAATGAAAACATTTTCATAATGATGCATCAACTTTAAACATAAACATTTTCACATAAACATAAACATATTCATATCAACATATTCATCTCATCATATTCATATTCATATTCATATTCGTGTTTTTTGAATTCAGATCGTGATTGTGACTCGTATTCTTAAACGTATTAAGCGATCGATCCCTCTACATGTAACCACAGTACTGGACGGCGGGGACACCAGCAACACTTTCACCGGTCAACTGGGCCTTGGCCTTACGTATTAACATATTCATATTCGTATTCGTATCAATGGAAACACGATCGTCAGGCTCCCACTGTGACCATAACCCTCACGATATCTCCAACATATGTAGTCACAATCCCTTCACGTCCTTCAACATTTCGTATTTCCATCACTTAATAAAAACATGCATAAAAATATCGTTTTATTTTGAAACCAAGCATGCAACATATCTTTTAAATGCCAATGGTAAACCATAAAAATTCGTAAACATTTAAAATAAACGTTTTAACATATAAAATCATAAAAAGTCATAAACGTTTTAAAATAAACATTTTAACATCATAAACGTTTAAATTAAACATTTAAATCATAAACGTTTAAAATAAACATTATAACATAAAAATCCATAAACATAAAATTTCCATAAACATTTAAAATTGACATATTAATATATAAAAATTCATAAACATACATAATCATTGAAAATAATCATATTAGCATATAAAACAGCATTCAGGACACTGCCATGACGTTTACTAATTTTTAGGTGTGAAAAGATTGTTTTACATATAGACGTAAAATTTCACGTTTTTAACTTTTTCTTAATTCCATTGAATATAACATGTCCCAAATAATTATTTAAGCCTACATGAAATTTTCCATATTTTTATTTGGCTTAAATCGATGACTTTTAAATTAATATTTAAATAAGACGTATTACTGCGTTTTAATCCCGAACTAAACCAAACCTAAATATAAAATTTCCAAATTAAAAACTTAGACTTTTAATAAATATTTGAGCTTAAATATAATTTTTCATAATTTTATAAAACTTAAAACTAGGTGTTTCAATTAACTCGTTAATTAATGTTTCGTGCGGCGATTAAATCCCGGATAAATGCAAAACTCGTTAGTTTGAACCCATATTTTAAACATAGCATTTTTATTATTTATTCTACCCTTCCAAGTCATGAGCCACACCCGTGGACCCATGGATTCAATTTTAGTTCTTAAAATCTCGAAATTGACACATTTACGAACCACCCGATCCATCTCCCAATTTACTCGAGCCATGGTTGAGCCACCTTGAGCCAAACCCGAGCCAACCCACATAGGGACCATCCTGACCAAGTCCAGCCCGTAAAACAAGCACTGGCCCGACCAAAACACTTCTACTCCTCAACCCAATTGCATGCATGTGTGCGTGTGTAGTGTCCTTGTTGTATTGGAACTCCTAGTCGCCTAGGACTCTACCAGCCCTTAACCACCGAACCCACACGACCCTAACAATCCCTGGACCATGCCCAGACCCAGCCCAGATCATACTAAGCCCATGGACCAGTGCACAAGCCACCTGAAGAAGGCTACAGCCTACGCACATGCTGCCTCCAGTGCCTCCCTCATGTTTCTGCATTTGGCTCGAGCCACCTCAAGCCACCCAGCCCCAACTCATGGCCAGCCTCTCTAGGCACCCTTTTGGACCCTTAGAACCCATAGGACCTGACCCTAAGCTTAAAACCGAAGCCACACTTTCAGAACAAGCCATGGCTGAGGACTTCACTCATGCTAGGACTCTTGTTTCTGTTGCTAGGACCTAGCCAAACCAACCAAGCCCTGAACCATCCCCTCTATCACCCTTATAAGACCCTAAGGACCTAACCTAGCCCCTGCCCAAGCCCTCTGGCCGAGCCTTTCCCCCCTGCATCAACTACTGAAACATGCGCAAGCACATACCAGCGCATCCCCTTGAAGCTCTCGATCGGGTGGAGTCCTAGCTTGCTAGGACTCCTCCCCAGCTCCCTGGTCTTGAGTCCTAGCATGGCTAGGACTCTTTGCCATCCCTAATCGAGACCCAGCTGTGACCCAAGCTAGGCCATGCATCAATATACCCTTAAACCGATCCCCATGATCAAGACGTTACGATTTCGGTCCCGACTTGTTTCTATTATCGTTTGCGGCGTGTTGTGTAGTTCTAGGACTACTTAAACTCGTGTAAAACATTCCTATAACATATCCTAATCATGGCAGCCCCTTGGGTACAAGAATTTCATGGTTTTTGAGATCAAAATACATGTTTTAAAACCACATAAGATGCATGTGCGAAAATATTAAGAGGTGTGGTTGTTTTCATAGAAAAACATGATCAAATAAATACTATGGTGTGATAGATGATTGAAGGAAAGAAATATGATGTGCCTTTGCGTATTTTGCGCACGAAAACGAAGCGACGATGCGAAGAACGGCGATGTAAACACCTAGGCTGAATTTTTCTTCAAAAGAGCGAAGCTTTTCCTTTCTAATTGTGATGTGTGAGCCGTGTTGCTGGTGGGAGAATTTGTAATTTGATTGTGGTTGTGTGTCCGTGTGGTTTGAAGGGTTTGGGATGGGGTTTTAGTTTAAATATTGCTTAGTATCCTAATTAAACTCTAATTGCTAGCTTAGGTCCATTAACCATATTAATTAGACCCAATTAGCCCATTATTGTTTAATTAATATATAAAAATTAATTTTGTTTAATAAAGTTTGTGAATTTATTAGCCGGGTTGCCCACACGTTCGTATTTTTGTTGAAAAACCAACACCGATAAAAATTATGTCTCGGCGTATAAAATCACATCAAAACCCCTTATTTTAAAAAATATGAAAAACCATCAACCATATTTTAAACAGATAAAAATAATTATTTAATAAAAATATTTTACGTTTTTCAGCCCCCGGTCTCTATTCCTCGATCGCAACTCGAATAACCTTTAAAATACATTTTAATGCAACCATGTAGAAAAATATATTTTAAACATGCAAATGTGCACAACATAATTAATTCATGCAATTAAAACATTTAATTAAAATACAAGAGAATTTAATAACTTACGTGCATATGGTTCGCGTGGACTTTTAAATTTTCGAGGCGTTACATTCAGCATACTGATCAAATCTTGCTTCAACTGATCTTCCAGTAGCTTACTCACATACACTACTTTTGGATTCTCAAGCTCCCCCAAGTTGATTTATTCTAATGGATCTTGTACTTCGTGTTGGCCATCTTCCATTTGAGATGGCGCCATCAACGATTCATCAACTTGGAGTTCATCCTCTTCGTATTCTTCTTCTTGGACAACATCGGTTCCATAGGTGTCTCATGCTTTTTCTTCCTCTAATTTGTTCAGTAATTGCTACACATGCGCCTTCCGTATAGAGGTTGCAGCTACCTCTTTTCCTTTTTGGTTCAACTCAATCATCAACCTCCTGAATTAGCGGCTGGATTATCGGCCTAGGCGGCACGATAGCAGTAGGCTTGAGAATTCTTTCAACACCGAGATGGGAGTTGGTGTCTGCATGTACACTGGACTTTCTTTCCTACTATTGCTATGAACTTTGATGGGCCCAAAATCTCCATTGTCATACCTGGCCTCAACTGCACTTGCACTTGTTTGAAAGGGCTATCCATCCGCTTCTACCACCTCCACATTGTGTCCTTTCCAAAATAACAACAGCTGGTGCATTTAGGATGAGATGCATTGGTTTGCATGGATCCAATCCCTGCCTATCAAAGCTTGGAAGTTGGCGGACGAGTTTACCACGAAAAATGCACACAAAGACGACATGCTCCCCATAGTAACATCAGCGAGGAATACTCCAATGGTCTTGGTGGTTTCTCCCGTAAAAGCAGCAACCGGAACTTCTGTAGGAATCAAGTCCTCTTCAATTTTGTAACGTACCGTACTTTTTAAACATAATTAAAATTTGCGAAAACATAAAAAAATTTCTTAAATAAGTAATCGTCTTTCAAAATGCAATACAAATAAAATGTTCGAAAAATATTTGGAATGTAAAGAGCTTGGAAAAGTACTTGTTTTAAAATAACATAAAGTAATTCGTTAAAATCAGAGTAAACAATTTTATCATGCATAAAATAAAATCCTTGAAAACCACAGCGGTCCTTGGGTTAGGCCTCCGTACTGTCCGAGCTGACTCACTAGTCCCCGCCTCTCGCCTCCTCAAACTCGTCCTCACGTGCATCGATAAAGTCTAGTGAGTCTAAAGACTCAACATGAATAAACTGGAAAATTGCGACTAATACGTAATAAATCCACATGCATTTTAAAGTAGTCTGTACATACTTAAAACTTGAACATACTTACGTAACCACAGACGTGCCATCAATTCATAAACGCGCTTGCATCATACATACTTAAACATGCGTCATCATCATTGTGTAGAGATATTTTCAAAGCAAGTGACCCATAACATAGTGCGCCTGATCAGACTAAACCTGTAAGGTCCAAGATCAAGACGACGTAACCCAACGGCATGCAAATCTAAGAAATATGAAAAATAAGTAATCAATTGATTTAATTGCTTAATTGATTATGTGACATGCATTATTAGATGTTAAATAAGATTTAATTGTCATGATGCATAAAATGTTATTTTTAAAGGATTATTCAAGTTGCGATCGAAGAACGGAGACCGAGTGCTGAAAAACGTAAAATATTTTTATTAAATAATTGTATTTGATTATTTAAAATATGAACGATGCTTTTTCATATTTTTGAAAATAAGGAGTTTTGAGGTGATTTTTTACGCCGGTACTTAATTTTTATCGGTGTTGGTTTTTCAACAAAAATACGAACTTTTTGGCAACCCGGCTAATAATTTCACAAACTTAATTAGATAAAAATATTTTTAGTATTTTAATTAAATCATAATCTAATACTAATGTGCCTAAACTATGCTTAATAGGCCTAAAGCCTTGTTAGGACATAATTAACTATATAATATTTTAATCCCACCCCAAAACCCTTTGCAAGTCACGCCAATTTCAGAAAAATTCTCTCCCAACACACCCCATATACACGGCACTCACACACACAAATTGAAGAGAAAATTCGAAAGAAGCTCAAGAAAAAAATCAAGTCAAGTTTCTTGCCCCGTTCTTCGCAAATCGTCAACGAATAATCGTGCGTTTAAAACGCAAAGGCACACCATATTCTCCTTTACTCATCATCACACCATATTAAGATTTTATGCATGTTTTGTATGAAGAACAAGTAGCATATTAATTATTTTCGAAGTTGCATGCACAAGTGTTTAAAACTTGAATCTTTTGCTTCCAAATCCATGTTTTTGTACGGTTTAAAGGCTGCCGTGATATAGGTATTGATCAAGAATTGTTTTACATGAATTTAGACTCCTAGAACATCACCTAAACACCACACACGAACCAAAACCAATTGGAAAAGTAACTTGCTGTCATGTGAAGAATAGGGTTCGGCATTGGGGTCTTCAAGGCTAGGCTTGATCATGGCTTGGTTCCAGGGCTACCCAGGGCCGTGGGGGAGTCAAGGGCAGGGTCCTAGCCATGCTAGGATTCAAAACAAGTGGGCTGGGATGAGTCCTATCCATCAAGGACTCTTACCCGAGAAGAGTGCCAAGTCGCGCGCAGGTTTAGTGTATTCGCAGGGGTTGTGGGCTCGGCCAAGGGGGCTTAGGCTGGGCTAGGTCGACTCTTTTGGGTCCTAGGTGAGTGCACAATATGTTGGTCCAAGGGCTAGGTCGGTTGGCTAAGTCCTAAAGGAGCAAGGAGAGTCCTACACTCAATTGAAGTTCTCGGCCATGCATAGGGGATGGGGTTGGGGGCTTCGGCTTTTGGCTAGGGATGGTTTCCATGGGTTCCTAAGGTCCAGTAGGGTGCTTAAGGGGGTTGGTCAGGGTTTGGTTCAACATGGCTCGAGGGTGGCTTGAGGAAATCGAGACATGGCTCGGGGTCGAAACAAATAGGTCATTTTATAGGGTTTTTAAAAGCTAAAATAATCGAAACACGGCTCACGGGGGTGGAGTCCTGGTTCACGAGGGCTAACATAATATAAAAAGACTAAATTTTAAATTTAGGAATTTTATATTAAAGTTTGGAATTTTTCGGGATCAAAACGCTTTCAAAGCGATTAATTACGAATTAATTAAAAAGCCTAGTTTTTAAGCTAAATAAAATTATGGAAATTTTAATTTAAGCTTAAATAATTATTTGAGACATGTTAGAGTCAAAGAAATCAAGAAAAAGTCAAAAACGAAAAATGTCACGTTCAGGGGTAAAACGGTCTTTTTACACCGGGAATTTAGTAAACATCATGGTAGTGTCCTAAATGCTATTTTATATCCTAATATAATTATTTTCAATGATTGTGGATGTTTAACCATTTTATATGTTGAAATATGATTTTTAGATGTTCATGAATTATTAAGTTTAAATTGGACATTTAAAAGATATGTTGTATGCTTGGTTTCAAAAATAAAACGATATGTATATGCATGATTTTTATTAAATGATGATAACATGTTGAAGGATGTGAAGGGATTGTGACTACTACATGTTGGAGATATCGTGAGGATTGTGGTCCCAGTGGGAGCCCGACGATCGTGTTTCCTTGGATACGAATACGAATACGAATATGTTAATACGTTGGCCAAGGCTTAGTTGACCAGTGAGAGTGTCGCTGGTGTCCCCGCCGCCCAGTATTGTGGTTTTTATAGATGGATCCATCGCCCCAATACGATTAAGAATACGAGTCACAATCACGATCTGAATTCAACAAACACGAATACGAATATGAATATGAATATGTTAAAATGTTGATATGAATATGTTGATATGAAAATGTTTAAAAAAATGTTTTATTTAAAGTTTATGTATCTTGAAAATGTTTATGAAAATGTTATTTTAAGTACAAGTATTTTTCACTGTTATATGTTAACTGTATTACGTATTACTCGTTATCAAGGATATGATGTGTTGAGTCTTTAGATTCACTAGGTGTATGATGCAGGTGATATTAATGATTATGATGTTGGAGGACTTGATGGGTGACCTTGCTGGACTGTCGGTGCACATAACCCGAGGACCGGTGCTTCTATTTTCCGAATTTAAGTTTATGATTTTAAGTTAAAGATTTTTACGACATTTTATTTATGCTTTTTGAGAGATTTTGAGAGGTTTAGTATGGGCTACACTTTTCAACCCTTATTGTTTTTTAGGTTTGATAAAACGCTTTACGATTTATTGTTTTGACTATTTTCCTCTGGGATTTCAAGTACTAGTTGGATGTTTTATTTTTAAAAATAGTGCAAAAGTATTTTATTTATATGTATATGTAGAGGCCGAAAATTTGAGGGAAAAAAAATTTTTCTGGTATTTTTTAAGCAAAACGAAGTAGCAGACGTTTCAGTTGGTATCAGAGCTAAGGTCCTGTAAAGGGTTGTGCCACCATCAGCGCCGGAAAGATCAGTCGTCAAGCCTCCATTTGTAAGTTTTACATGCTTTATATGATTTGATATGATGTTACCTGCATATTGACACGAATAATATGTTTACATTACCTGTTTACTAGCTTTTTGAGTATTTATGTTTTGCATGCGTAAATTGCTAAAAATGAAGTAGGATATATCACATGATTAGAAAACTTAGATTTAAATGTATGTTGGTTACGTTAGAATTTGGAAAACATTCAGATAAAATGCCTCCTAGACGTGCTCCTATTAATGCGAATCAAGCCGAGAACAGCGTGAATCATCAAGGGAATGCACCACCACCACCTCCTCCAGGGGATGCGGCTACTCGTGCTTTAGAGGGGATGGCCCGTCTCTTTGAGAAACAGTTACAACAACAACAATTACAGCAGCAGCAGTTACAGCAGATGCAGCAGGCACCGAGGCCACAACATGATATATATGACCAGTTCCGGAGGCTAGTGCAGAAGGAATTTTCTGGCACTACCGATCCTTTTTCTGCGGAAGGTTGGATTCGTTCACTCGAGGTACACTTTCGCTATTTGGATATGGAGGATGCTGACCGTGTGAGGTGTACTACTTATCTGTTTAGGGATGACGCTTCTTTATGGTGAGAAGGAGCCGAGCAGGGTGTTAACCTTGCCACACTTACTTGGGCCCAATTCAAAACTATATTCTACGAGAGATATTTTACTGCTGATGTTAGAAGCCGATTAAATAGGGAATTTATGACTCTCCATCAGGGAGACGCTACTGTTGCCGAATTTGTGAAGAAATTCAACAGGGGTTGTCACTTTGTAGCCCTTATTGCCATGGATGCCGAAGAAAAGCTTAGAGACTTCATGGATGGTCTACGACCTACCATACGGAATAATGTTATGATGATGCGTCCTTCGGATTATGCCACTGCAGTCACTTATGCATTCCAGTCTGAGCAATCCTTGAAAGACATCGAGTTTGAGTTACAGCGCAAGAGGCAGCAACATCAGAACAACAATCAACCAAATAAGAAGCCATATACGGGTCCTCCTAGATCTCAAGGGCCTCAAAAGCCCCAATTTCAAGTCAAGAAGCAAGCACCGTCAAAGCCACCACCTGCAGCACCAAAGACGGCGGAAGGACAACCATGCAAGAAGTGCAATCGACTACACTATGGAGCATGTGTGTGGGGTACTTCTAGGTGTTTCATATGCAAGGAAGAAGGGCACAAAGCAGCGGATTGCCCAAAGAATAATGCACCTACTATGGGTCGAGCATACGTTATGAATGTCGAGGAAGCTGAAGAGGTGGCAGACTCTTCTTCGATCACGTGTAACCTAGTCATTTAACATTTTATTATTGCTTTTATTTGCATGAAATGTTAAATTGGTTATCAGAATTGAAATGGGAACAAGATCTAACCTAGTGGAATTTAGGTTGCATGTTCTACCCTAGTTGGATTTAAGTTACGAATTTAGAAAACCCTAGAACGATATTTAATTTGGTGCCTTAATTTATGCAAATTAAAGAGGAAATAATTCCAAATAAAAAAAGCTTTATGGCCAAAAATTAAGAGAAAACACAATCAAGGGTATTAGGGGTTTCGAATTTTATAAAGGGGTCAATATGCAACTTTCGAAATTTTAAAGGTCTAAAATGAAATTTTCGAAAATTAAGGGACCAAAATGCAATTAACCGAAAGATGAGGAACCTAAGTGCAATTTCCGAATTCTTAAGGACCACAAACCTAAGTTTCGAAATTTAAGGAGTTAAAGTCAAGATTTTCGAAAAAGATAAAAGGTTAAATTGTAATAATTCGAATATTTGGGAACTAAAATGCAAATTTCGAAAAATTGAAGGTTTAAAATACAAATTTTTCAAGAAATGCTTAAGTTCAACACGAAATCTTCACCTAGTCTCTGGGAATTTAATGACAGTAAATCTTTAAGCTTCATCACGAAAAGATTTAAAAGACGTTTTCACCGCAGGGAGAATTATCATTCAAGGAGTAGCTACCTACGCTTTGCTAGTTTCCTGAGCTACACATTCATTCATATCTGAAACCTTCATCAAAAGACTGAATATTACTCCTCAAGATATGGGTTTGGGTTTCAAAGTTTCTTTTCCTTCCGGTGATCAAATGTTCACATCTAGAATTGTCAAAGATCTGGAGCTTCGTTTGTGAAAAGATGTGGTTTGGGCAGATCTTATTGTGCTTACTATGCCCGGATTTGATATCATACTTGGAATGGATTGGTTATCAGCGAATGGAGCTTCGATTGATTTTCATCTGAAATCAGTGTCTATTCGACTGCCTAGTGGTAAATATTTTGTCTTTGAGGCGGCAAGAAACAAGCAAATGCTGCATGTTATCTCTTGTCTACATGCGAGGAAGCTTATTAAACACGGATGCCAAGCTTTTCTAGCGTGTGTCACTACCGCACATGCTCCTACCAGTCAGAAATTGGAAGATGTTGATATTGTCAGAGATTTTCACAGCGTCTTTCCCGAAGAAGTTTATGGCATTCCACCCGATCGTGAAGTGGAATTCTCTATTGATCTGATGCTGGGCACTGTTCCTATATCTAAAGCACCTTATCGTCTAGCACCCGCTGAAATGAAAGAATTGAAAGATCAAATCAAGAAATTGCTATACAAGGGTTTCATTCGCCCTAGTTATTCTCCATGGGGCGCACCAGTGTTATTTGTGAAGAAGAAAGATGGGAGTATGAGTCTGTGCATCGATTATCGAGAGCTCAACAGGGTCACTATAAAAAATAAGTATTCACTGCCAAAAATTGAAGATTTATTTGATCAGTTGCAAAGAGCACCGATGTTTTCTAAGATTGATCTTCGATCCGGATACCACCAGTTGAAAGTGAAAGAGTCGGATGTTCACAAGACGGCATTTCGTACTAGATATGGGCACTACAAGTTTATGGTCATGCCATTCGGTCTGACTAATGCGCCAGCGATCTTCATGGTTCTCATGAATCGTGTATTTTAGCCGTATCTAGATCAGTTTATTATAGCCTTCATTGATGACATATTGATCTATTCGAGGGATAAAGAGGAGCATAGTCGTAATTTGAGGACAACACTACAAGTACTACAAGACAGAAAACTTTATGCAAACTTCAGCAAGTGCGAGTTTTGGCTTGATAGAGTGGCTTTCTTAGGCCACATCATTTCTAGTGATGGCGTTGAAGTTGATACAAGCAAAGTCGAGGCTGTGAAAGAGTGGCCAGTACCCAAGAGTGTTACCGAGATTCGTACTTTCTTGGGACTAGCTGGCTATTATCGCAAATTCATCAAGTGATTCTCATCCATTGCAGTACCATTGACATCCTTGACTAAGAAAAATGCAAAGTTTATTTGAGGATCTTAGTGTCAAGACAGTTTTGACAAGTTGAAGCAAGCCTTGATATCAGTACCTGTGTTACCTATGCCATCAGAGCAAGGGGAGTATGTTCTATATACCGACGTTTCTAAACTTGGTTTGGGCCAGTTCTGATGCAAAATGACCGAGTTATGGCATATGCGTCGAGACAGTTGAAAATTCACGAGAAAAACTACCCTCCTCATGATCTTGAGCTTGAAGCAGTAGTTTTTGAATTGAAGATTTGGAGACACTACCTTTATGGGGAGAAGTGTAAAATATTCACCGATCATAAAAGTCTGAAATACTTCTTCACCCAAAAGGAACTGAATATGAGACAACACAGATGGCTTGAGTTAGTAAAGGACTACGACTGTGAGATTAGCTATCATCCGGGGAAAGCTAATGTTGTGGCAGACGCACTGAGTAGAAAAACAGCAGCTATCACTTCAAAGACCATTGCAATCCAAGATATAGCGGTTTGACCTTACAGTCTATGCTAGGGGCGAGGCCCCTAATCTTGTCACATTATCAGTACAGTCGACTTTGAGAGACAGAATTCGTGATGGACAGTCTACCGATGAGCAATTGCAAAAGTAGAGAGCCAGAGATGAAGCCAAGGGTCAGAAATTATATTCAGAGGTGGATGGTATAGTTCGTTATCGATATCGGTTATGGGTTCCTAATGACGATTCTTTGAGAGACCTTATTATGAAGGAAGCTCATGACACACCTTATTCCATTTACCCGGGGAGCACGAAAATGTACAAAGATTTGCAGTTGTTATATTGGTGCCCAGGTATGAAGAGAGACATTCTGAGATTTGTGTCCGAGTGTTTGACATGTCAACAAATTAAGGCAGAGCATCAAAGAACAGCGGGAAAACTTAAGCCACTTCCCATCCCCGAGTGGAAATGGGAAAATTAACTTGCTTTCATGTGAAGAATAGGGTTCGGCATTGGGGTTTTCAAGGCTAGGCTTGATCGTGGCTTGGTTCCAGGGCTAGCCAGGGCCATGGGGGAGTCAACGGCAGGGTCCTAGCCATGCTAGAATTCGAAACAAGTGTGCTGGGAAGAGTCTTATCCATCAAAGACTCCTACCCGAGAAGAGTGCCAAGTCGCGCGCATGTTCAGTGTATGCGCAGAGGTTGTGGGCTCGGCCAAGGGGGCTTAGGCTGGGCTAGGTCGACTCTTTGGAGTCCTAGGTGAGTGCACAATATGTTGGTCCAGGGGCTAGGTCGGTTGGCTCAGTCCTAAAGGAGCAAGGAGAGTCCTACACTCAATTGAAGTTCTCGACCATGCATAGGGGATGGGGTTGGGGTCTTCGGCTTTTGGCTAGGGATGGTTTCCGTGGGTTCCTAAGGTCCAGTAGGGTGCCTAAGGGGGTTGGCAGGGTTTGGTTCAACATGGCTCGAGGGTGACTCACGGAAATCGAGACATGGCTCGTGGTCGAAACAAATAGGTCAAGTAATAGGATTTTTAAAAGCTAAAATAATCGAAACACGGCTCACGGGGGTCGAGTCGTGGTTCACGAGGGCTAAAATAATATAAAAAGACAAAATTTTAAATTTAGGAATTTTATATTAAAGTTTGGAATTTTTCGGTATTAAAACGCTTTCAAAACGATTAATTACGAATTAATTAAAAAGCCTAGTTTTTAAGCTAAATAAAATTATGAGAATTTTAATTTAAGCTTAAATAATTATTTGGGACATGTTAGAGTCAAAGAAATCAAGAAAAAGCCAAAAACAAAAAATGTCACGTTTAGGGGTAAAACGATCTTTTTACACCGAGAATTTAGTAAACGTCATGGCAGTGTCCTAAATGCTATTTTATATGCTAATATGATTATTTTCAATGATTGTGGATGTTTATCCATTTTTATATGTTTAAATATGATTTTTAGATGTTCATAAATTATTAAGTTTAAATTGGACATTTAAAAGATATGTTGTATGCTTGGTTTCAAAAATAAAACGATATGTGTATGCATGATTTTTATTAAGTGATGATAACATATTGAAGGATGTGAAGGGATTGTGACTACTACATGTTGGAGATATCGTGAGTGTTATGGTCCCAGTGGGAGCCCGATGATCGTGTTTCCTTGGATACGGATACGAATACGAATACGAATATGTTAATACGTTGGCCAAGGCCCAGTTGACCGGTGAGAGTGTCACTGGTGTCCCCGCCGCCCAGTACTGTGGTTTTTATAGATGGATCCATCGCCCCAATACGATTAAGAATACGAGTCACAATCACGATCTGAATTCAACAAACACGAATACGAATATGAATATGAATATGTTAAAATGTTGATATGAATATGTTGATATGAAAATGTTTAAAAAAATGTTTTATTTAAAGTTTATGTATCTTGAAAATGTTTATGAAAATGTTATTTTAATTACAAGTATTTTTCACTGTTATATGTTAACTGTATTACGTATTACTCGTTATCAAGGATATGATGTGTTGAGTCTTTAGACTCGCTAGGTGTATGATGCAGGTGATATTAATGATTATGATGTTGGAGGACGTGATGGGTGACCTTGCTGGACTGTCGGTGCACATAACCCGAGGACCGGTGCTTCTATTTTCCGAATTTAAGTTTATGATTTTAAGTTAAAGATTTTTACGACATTTTATTTATGCTTTTTGAGAGATTTTGAGAGGTTTAGTATGAGCTACACTTTTCAACCCTTATTGTTTTTTAGGTTTGATAAAACGCTTTACGATTTATTGTTTTGACTATTTTCCTCTGGGATTTCAAGTACTAGTTGGATGTTTTATTTTTAAAAAAGGTGCAAAAGTATTTTATTTATATGTATATGTAGAGGCCAAAAATTTGAGGGAATAAAAAAATTTTCTAGTACTTTTTAAGCAAAACGAAGTAGCAGATGTTTCAAAATCACAGTACTGGGCTGGCTGGGATGTCCACTACCACATATATAAGATAGCCGGTCATAATTTACCGAGTGGATTGGTCCCTGGTCATACTTTACCACTTTCCAATCCTAATCAAAATCCGGTCATACTTTACCGGGGTGGAGAGGTCCCAAGACACATTCTCCGGTTTCCAAACCCATTCATAATTGGTCACAAGAGAATTAGCATACCTCAAAAACATAAAACAATTTTTTTTGCACGTCGAACATACTTACGTAGTGTTGAGGGATTCATTGGATCTCGCTTGGGTTGTTGCTGCACATACTAACACGTGTTCATGCATTTTAAATTCCATAACTTAATCATGCCTGTCGTACTTATTACCAAGTAATTAAATAACTTATGACCTTCTAGAACACTCGGAACTTGACCATGATAAACATCATAACAATCGATGACATCGAACCACGAAACAAACACTGATGTGAGTATGAAATTTTCCAAGCAATAGAAGACACGGACCTCGCCTAAACCATAGTTCAACCTTCCCTATTCCAACTTCGTAACGTCTAAACTAACCTTCTCTGAGCTTGGACATAACGACGTAATAGTATCCAAAAGAAGCAATAGCACCTAAACTCGAAGCCCGAAGATACCAGAACCAGCGCCTAGGCGCTGAGGAGTAGCGCTGCAGCGCCTGTCTAGCGCCTAGGCGCTACCCTACGGCGCTGCTCAGCACGAAGTTGCAGCGCTGCGGGGCTAACCCTGCGTGAACAAAACCCCAAAAATGTCATCTTCTACCCATTTGCTCCCCTATGACTTCTAATGCACTCACACCTTTACCGACCCAAAGCTACAAATGTCATAGAATCACCACACTCGACACACCTACATGCAACAAATACCACTCGACGATCTCCAACGAAGCCTGCAATCGAATAAACTCCAGAAACATGAAGAACATATTTTTAAACATCACAGTTTGAGTAGTCAAATGAAAATAATCATAAATCACACGTTTCTTATTAGAAAATTATGAATTTACTGTCAAATCGAAGTATTGTAAAGTACTACGTTATATATGTTGAAATTTTTTCCAGAAAGTCTACTGAAAATTCACAGTACTCGAAATGACAGAAGACTCGATTTTGAGTTCTAAAATTTTGATCCAAAATCGTTTCAAACATTTTTGCTCAAACTTATGCACATCATACACGGATTTTGCATACAATACACATCAAAATACTTACTACGACAAGATCGATGCAAAAATAAAATAATATACATGCCTTTGCGTCTAAACGCTCGAAGATGACGAATACCGGCGTGGTGGAATACGGGAGATGACCGGGGGACGATGCTGCACGATTTCTTGTTCGAAAAATAACACAATTCTCCAGAAATTTGCAAGGGAGAGGGGTGGCTGCTGCTGAAAATTTCGAACACTAGCCATCTCAAAAAATTTCTGAACGTGTATGTGTGTGTTTTGTGTGTGCGTGAGTGTGTGGTGTAGATTAGGTGAAAATTTTCTTAATTAATTAACTAATTAAGGCCTAAAAGTGCTTAATTAAATAATTAGTAATAAAAATAATACTACTCTAATTATTCAATACTACTCAAAGATTAAATAAAATAATTGAGTACCAAATTTCAAGATTAAAACTATACAAATTTTCAAATTGGTATTTGAAAAGATTAAAATCTCAAAATCACCTAATAAATTAAATTAGACTTTAAAATACTTAAAATTCCAAAAATCACTTAAAATAACAATTTTCTTGACTCGAAATAAAATACCACATTTCGAAAATCGTCTAAATCGTCACCGGTCTCTTTTCTCGATCCCGCATCGAATATTCGTCTGAAACAAAAAACTCAAGAAAACATTTTAAATTGCACCGCAATAAACATGTAACAATTTAAAATAATGTGAATCATAAATCATGCATGGTTAAAAATCATTTTAAAAATTAAATAAATAATTTTAACCATTTAATAAATGCAAGGTTTACGTATACTGATTTTGGGCTCTACAATTCCTCCCACACTTAAATAAATTTCGTCCTCTAAATTAAATCTTACCAAACAACTCCGGGTAGCGACTTCTCATATCTGCTTTGGCCTCCCAAGTGGCCTCCTCCACTGATTGATTCAGCCACTGGACTTTGACCAACCTTGTGACTTTGTTCCAAAGTCTCCGTTCCTGTCAGTCTAGAATTCGGACAGGTCTTTCCTCATACGACAGATCTGGAGCAAGCTGTAACGGCTCATAGCTCAAAACATGCGAAGAATTTGCCATATACTTCCTCAGCATCAAGACGTGGAACACATTGTGCACTCCGGCCAGATTAGGCGGTAGAGCTACACGATAAGCAAGTGTCCCAACTCTGTCAAGAATTTCGAATGGTCCAATGAATCTCGGACTCAGCTTGCCTCTCTTTCCAAATGTGGGGACCCGGGCTCTAACTCGATTATCTTTGGGATTAGTTGGATCTTTGCTAGAAAATGTGGGTCAAAATTTTGCTTTTAACATTTATTCAAATGTATATAAACAAGCACAAAACATTATATAAAATACTGTCATCTTATTCAACTCTAAATAACATTCACATGTTCGTCTACAATTAACATACTAGGGTTTATAAATTCAGTACATGTCTAGTAAGAAACCACTAGTAATCTTCTACGCCCGTAATCTCCACGCTATCTCGATCTCTCATCCTCTGCGTGACCCTGATCCTGTCCCACCTGTTGTTATGCACACATACAGACACAACAACAGCCGGATACTCCGGTGAGAACAAATCCCAGTATAAAACATGTATACATGCATGTCATGCAATTAAATACAATGTAATAAAACATAAATCAATGTTTATGACACATTAGTGAATACAGATATAACTCAGCGACTCTTATTCTTTGACTCGACTCAAATCTAAGTCTAGGGATCCCGGTGTGAATAAGACGTAACAAGTCTCCCACCTACTCTCCCAATCGTGGTGGCGGTACGTCTTATTCCTAGACTTCGGTCCTGTCTGTATCGAGTGTCTACAATCGGAGGAAATCTGCTCCTATGCGTCGATACCACCGAACATCTAGAAATTTTGGCAACTCTGCCAATGACTCTCCTATCTCAATGCTTGTATACAAATCAATAAAAACAAACAAGCATAGCAATGTATAGCAATCTAGTATGTGATTTTGGGAAACTCGAATCAAGTCTAACTCGAGTTGTATCTTCCCGAATCAACATGAATTATACCTTTCGTTGTCGTAGTCTTTGTCGTAGTAGAAATCTCGATGTCGAATCTGTCAGTATTCACTCTGAAATAATACATTCAAGATGCATTCTATCACTTTCTAACTCAACTCAACACATATATAAATCACTAATCAATCTCGATACGATTCGACGGCATAACGGCTTAATCTTGCGATACCAATCAACTCAACAATAACCCAATCTCAACAATGCATAACCAATACCATATCATCACAATTCTAATTCCAGCATGTCAAAATCTATTCAATTCAATCAATATATGCTGAAATTCATAACAAATGCATACGGTACCATTTCTTCGATCCAGTTTCAATTATACGCTCTCCGATATCACAAGAACACATAATCTAGTGTAATTCACAATTTCCCCAACATCAATATCTCAAATCATGTAGGAAATGAATGAAACTTACATCCCCTTGAAGCCTTTGATGAGAGGAGCACGGAAATGAATTCGGATCGAAATTCGGGTGGTTAGATCTTGTACAAGCTAAGTTCTAAGAGCATTTTTGGGACTTCCATGGAGGTGCTCTCGATTTCCATCTGCTGAAGGAGTGAAGAAATGAAGACTCAGCACATATATTGCATGGCAAAGACACTTGGCTTATTTTTCATTCTGCACGTCTCGCGCATATGCGCGACCTCAACCGGCGCATATGCGCGAGACCTTCGGTCTCGGCATTTTGGCTGTTCTGCTGCTCGCGCATATGCGCGCACTCTTCTCGCGCATATGCGCGAGACCTACGGTCTCCGCATAATTCAATTCCAGCAACTCGCGCATATGCGCGTCGCTTCTCGCGCATATGCGCGAGGCCTTCGACCTCGGCACATGGAACTCGCGCATATGCGCGCCTCTCTGCCGCGCTTGTGCGCGATACCTACGGGATTTCAACTTAGGCTAACTCGTGCATGTCCCATTCTGATCACGACTTGATCCATCTATAAGCGCTACACGTGATAATCATTAATCTCAAATTATCAACATACAATTCTCGGGCATTACAATTCTCCCTCTCTAAGATATGATTTCGTCCTCGAAATCTCAGGAAATCAATCAAAGCGTGTATGAAAGCAATATAATCAAATTGAATAAATACTCACATCATGCAAATAGTTCTGGATATCTCTGTCTCATCTCTGATTCTGTTTCCCAAGTCGCTTCTTTAGTACCATGACGACGCCACTGAACTTTCACTAATGGAATAGTCTTCGTTCTGAGCTGTTTCTCTTTCCGATCCAGAATGTGAATTGGCTGCTCAACGTAACTCAAAGTCTGATCTAACTCGACTTCTTCAGGCTGAATGACGTGAGAACTATCTGGCATATATCTACGCAACATCGATACATGGAAGACATCATGTATCCCAGATAGAGAAGGAGGAAGAGCAAGTCGATATGCTCGATCGCCAATCTTCTCGAGGATCTCATATGGACCGACGTATCGAGGTGACAATTTCCCACGTTTACCAAATCTGACAACGCCTTTGAAAGGAGAAATCTTCAAGAATACTCTGTCTCCCTGTTCAAATACTAACGGTCGACGTCTGATGTTCGCGTACTTCGCCTGTCTATCTTGTGCCGTCTTCATTCGCTTCTGAATTATCTTCACTTTCTCTGTCATTTCACGAATCATATCTGGCCCTAAATCTGGTACCTCTGAGATGTCATCCCAATACAGTGGAGATCTGCACTTCTTTCCGTATAATGCCTCAAACGGTGCCATCTCAATGCTAGTCTGGTAGCTGTTGTTGTACGAGAATTCACAAAGAGCTAGTGAATCTTGCCAACTAGTACCAAAATCTAGTACTACCGCTCTCAGCATATCTTCTAAAGTCTGGATAGTCCGCTCTGACTGTCCGTCTGTCTGGGGATGGTAAGCAGTACTCAAGTGTAATGTCGTACCTAAAGCCTGCTGCAAACTGTGCCAGAATTGTGAAGTGAATCGTGGATCACGATCTGATACGATCGACTTCGGCACACCATGTAATCTGATTACTTCTCGAACATATATCTCAGTCATCTGATCATATCTGTATGTCATCTTGTACGGAATGAAGCATGCTGATTTGGTCAATCTATCTATCACAACCCAAATCGCATCGCAGCCTCGGGATGATCGTGGTAACTTCGTGACGAAATCCATGGAAATGTGATCCCATTTCCATTCAGGAATAGCTAAACTTTGAAGTAACCCTCCGGGCTTCTTTCTCTCGTCCTTCACCTGTTGGCAATTCAAGCACTTCGACACAATATCTGCAATATCTGTCTTCATTTGTTTCCACCAGAACTGTGTTTTCAGATCATTATACATCTTCCTGTCACCAGGATGAATACTGAACCGACTACAGTGCGCTTCTGACAAGATCTGCTGTTTCAAATCTGAAACATCTGGCACTACTAGACGGTTATTCACATACAACACATGATCACGTACCTGATACTCAGAAATATGTCCTGATCTGACCATATCAATCGACTTCTGAACACTCTGATCGGTCCTTTGGGCCTCTTTGATGCGAACAATCAAATCTGGTTCACACTGAATAGGGGCAAGTCGCAACGGTCTACTATCTGTATCAATTGCTAATCCAGAAAAGCAACAATCTTCTATCATATTTGAAACACCTATCGTCGACAAGGATAAGGAACATACCTTTCGACTCAAAGCATCCGCTGCTGAATTCGACTTCCCTGGATAATACTTGATCTCGCAATCAAAGTCTTTCCGTAGATCACGCCATCTACGTTGTCTCATATTTAATTCTGACTGAGAAAACAGATCTTTCAAGCTCTTGTGATCAGAGTAGATCTCAAATTTCTCGCCCTACAGATAGTGTCGCCATATCTTTAGTGCAAATACGATAGCCGCTAATTCAAGATCATGAATTGGGTATCGAGTCTCGTGTTGCTTCAACTGTCTCGAAGCATAGGCAATAACATGCTGTCGCTGCATAAGAACACATCCTAACCCTCTGTGAGATGCATCGCGATAAACAACGAAATCACCCGTACCTGAAGGTATCGTCAGGACTGGAGCACTAGTCAATCTCTTCTTCAACTCTACGAAGCTCGACTCACATGCTTCTGACCAGCTAAAAGGCGCATTCTTCTGAGTCAACTGAGTGATTGGCTTCGCAATACTGGACAAATCTTTAATAAATCGTCGCTAGTACCCTGCTAGACCCATAAAACTGTGTATCTCTGGCACAGAAGTCGGTCTCGGCCAACTGATCACAGCTTCCACTTTACTCGGATCAACAGAAATACCGTCTCCAGATATGATATGGCCCAAGAAGACAACCTGTCTCAGCCAAAACTCACACTTTGACAGTTCAGCATATAGTTGCTCATTTCTTAACGTTTGCAATACAATTCTCAAATGCTGAGCATGATCAGTCTCATTTCTCGAGTAAACCAAAATATCATCTATAAACACAATCACAAACTCATCCAGATATCTCTGAAAGACACGGTTCATCAGACTCATAAATACCGCTGGCGCATTCGTTAACCCAAAAGGCATGACAATAAACTCATAATGTCCATACCTGGTTCGGAATGATGTCTTCGGTATATCAGCATCTCTAACTCTCAGCTGGTGATAGCCAGATCTCAGATCGATCTTGGAATAGACAGAAGATCACTGCAACTGATCAAACAAATCGTCGATGCGAGGCAATGGGTACTTGTTCTTTACTGTTGCCTTGTTCAGTTGCCGGTAATCGATACACAATCTCATCGAACCGTCTTTCTTTCGCACGAATAGCACTGGTGCGCCCCAAGGAGATACACTCGGTCTGATATATCCCTTGGCCAGCAAATCTTCAAGCTGTTCTTTCAATTCTATCGGTGCCATTCTATAAGGAGCTCGAGAAATAGGAACCGTACCTGGTACTAGGTCGATGCTAAAATCTACCTCTCTGACTGGAGGCAATCCCGGAATCTCATCGGGGAACACATCTGCAAACTCGCAAACCACTGGCAGATCGGCCAATGCTGGGCTCGATTTCAGTAAATCTACTGAATAGACAAGGAACCCCTCTGCTCCTTTCTGTAGTAATCGAGTCATAGACAATACTGAAATCAAAGGAATCTTAGCTCTAGACCCTTTGCCGTAGAACTTCCACTCTTCAGCCATCTCTGGTCTAAATCTAACAACCTTGTGGAAACAATCTACTGTCGCTCTGTACTTGGTTAGCATGTCGATACCAATAATGCAATCAAAATCAGATAACCCAAGTACAATACAATCTAAATCTATCTCATGCCCATCATACTGTAGTAAACACGATCTAACAGATGTCACTGATATCAACCCTGTCCCCAAAGGAGAAGAGACAGACACTACAGGAGCCAACGACTCAATAGGCAATGCATGTGTCAATGCAAAATGCTCAGATAAGAATGTATGTGATGCACCTGTGTCTATCAGGACATAAGCATGATAACCGCAAATAAAACAGTTACCTGCTATAACGTCATCAGGGGCATCCTGAGCCTGCTCTTCTGTTAGTGCAAATACTCGAGCCTGCTGTCGGGGAGGTTGGCTCACTGTCTGGCCACCTCTGGCTCGGGATTGTGTCGATGTAGGGGCCGGCTGGAATGAATGAACAGATGATGCCTGCCTCTCTGGCTGAGCTACAGAGCCAGATGCTCCTACACTCTGAGTCTGCTGTGCACCTCTCTGTTGACAGACCTTGGCGAAGTGGCCCTGCTGTCTGCACATGTTGCAGCGACCCATCACGCCCTGACACTGCTCGGTGGCATGTCTACCTCCACAATAACTACAGTAAACCCCTGTATATTCTGATCTCTGGCCGGACCCTGTCTGTCTCGGCCCACTGGAGCTCGACGAACTGCTCCCTGATTTCTTGAACTGCTTCCCCTTCGCTTTCAAACTGTCTTTCCTTCTGCTGCTGCTACCCCCACTCTCAAATCTGAGAGGTGGTTGCTGATACTGACCCGAGGGCTGGGGTGGTCTAGGAGTCTGAGTGGTATAAGAAGTGCTTCGTTGCCTAAGCAACCCGGCTTCTGCTCCCTTCGCCCTGTTCAAGGCATCAGAAAAATTGTTGGGTCGTCCCGTGTTCACCAAAGTGAATATCTCCGGATTCAGGCCATTGATAAACTGATCCGCAACGGCCTCGTCATTCCCAGCAACGTGGGGAGCAAATCGGAGTAATGTGGAGAACTTAGCGACATATTCTTCGATGTTCAGCTGTCCCTGTCTCAGGTTGGCAAATTCAGCACCTTTGTCTTTTCGGTAGGAGACGGGAAAGAATCGCTGATAAAACTCTGTCTTGAACACCTTCCAAGTGACCTCTGCACCACGATGCTCCAAGGCCCTCTTTGTGGTAATCCACCAGTTCTTGGCAACCTCTTGCAGTTGGTGCCCAATAAGTTTAATTCGTCGCTCGTCGGTGTAATCAAGAGATTCAAATAACATTTCGATGTCATCGAGCCAACTTTCACATTCAACTGAATTTTCTGTGCCCTTCAGTGTCGGTGGTCGGAACGACTGAAACCGCTTTAACAAAGTCTCCATCGGTGTAGCGGTCACATCCATCGGATCATTGGAGGTACTGCCCTGTTCTGGTGCCCGACCTGCTACTGGTTGCGGTACTCGTCGAGGAGGCATATCTGATTATCAAACGGATTAGTATACAGTCTATACAATCTGTCTCAGTCCTCCTCTGATCATATACCTCTGATCCAGAATCGGTTCTGATTCAGTCTTGGCAAGTAGATGCTGTAATCAACTTAGATAACAATACAACATATCATAGGGAAAGCAATAAATCATGCTAACACCCAAAAGCAAGGAAGAAGGCTCATCTACCCCGCTCAATCTATTCTATCTCAGTCTACAGAACCTATCGCTCTGATACCACCTGTTGTGGGGACCCGGGCTCTAACTCGATTATCTTTGGGATTAGTTGGATCTTTGCTAGAAAATGTGGGTCAAAATTTTGCTTTTAACATTTATTCAAATGTATATAAACAAGCACAAAACATTATATAAAATACTGTCATCTTATTCAACTCTAAATAACATTCACATGTTCGTCTACAATTAACATACTAGGGTTTATAAATTCAGTACATGTCTAGTAAGAAACCACTAGTAATCTTCTACGCCCGTAATCTCCACGCTATCTCGATCTCTCATCCTCTGCGTGACCCTGATCCTGTCCCACCTGTTGTTATGCACACATACAGACACAACAACAGCCGGATACTCCGGTGAGAACAAATCCCAGTATAAAACATGTATACATGCATGTCATGCAATTAAATACAATGTAATAAAACATAAATCAATGTTTATGACACATTAGTGAATACAGATATAACTCAGCGACTCTTATTCTTTGACTCGACTCAAATCTAAGTCTAGGGATCCCGGTGTGAATAAGACGTAACAAGTCTCCCACCTACTCTCCCAATCGTGGTGGCGGTACGTCTTATTCCTAGACTTCGGTCCTGTCTGTATCGAGTGTCTACAATCGGAGGAAATCTGCTCCTATGCGTCGATACCACCGAACATCTAGAAATTTTGGCAACTCTGCCAATGACTCTCCTATCTCAATGCTTGTATACAAATCAATAAAAACAAACAAGCATAGCAATGTATAGCAATCTAGTATGTGATTTTGGGAAACTCGAATCAAGTCTAACTCGAGTTGTATCTTCCCGAATCAACATGAATTATACCTTTCGTTGTCGTAGTCTTTGTCGTAGTAGAAATCTCGATGTCGAATCTGTCAGTATTCACTCTGAAATAATACATTCAAGATGCATTCTATCACTTTCTAACTCAACTCAACACATATATAAATCACTAATCAATCTCGATACGATTCGACGGCATAACGGCTTAATCTTGCGATACCAATCAACTCAACAATAACCCAATCTCAACAATGCATAACCAATACCATATCATCACACTTCTAATTCCAGCATGTCAAAATCTATTCAATTCAATCAATATATGCTGAAATTCATAACAAATGCATACGGTACCATTTCTTCGATCCAGTTTCAATTATACGCTCTCCGATATCACAAGAACACATAATCTAGTGTAATTCACAATTTCCCCAACATCAATATCTCAAATCATGTAGGAAATGAATGAAACTTACATCCCCTTGAAGCCTTTGATGAGAGGAGCACGGAAATGAATTCGGATCGAAATTCGGGTGGTTAGATCTTGTACAAGCTAAGTTCTAAGAGCATTTTTGGGACTTCCATGGAGGTGCTCTCGATTTCCATCTACTAAAGGAGTGAAGAAATGAAGACAATACACCTTATATATGCATGGTAAGGACACTTGGCTTATTTTTCATTCTGCACGTCTCGCGCATATGCGCGACCTCAACCGGCGCATATGCGCGAGCCCTTCGGTCTCGGCATTTTGGCTGTTCTGCTGCTCGCGCATATGCGCGCACTCTTCTCGCGCATATGCGCGAGACCTACGGTCTCCGCATAATTCAATCCCAGTAACTCGCGCATATGCGCGTCGCTTCTCGCGCATATGCGCGAGGCCTTCGCCCTCGGCACATGGAACTCGCGCATATGCGCGCCTCTCTGCCGCGCATGTGCGCGATACCTACGGGATTTCAACTTAGGCTAACTCGTGCATGTCCCATTCTGATCACGACTTGATCCATCTATAAGCGCTACACGTGATAATCATTAATCTCAAATTATCAACATAAAATTCTCGGGCATTACACCAAACCTCATAACACACTTCATAGGTGCTATCCTCACGAAAACAAGATCTTCTACGGCGAATTCGAGATCCCTTCTCCTTTTGTTAGCGTAACTCTTTTGGCGACTCTGGGCGGTCTTCATCCTGTCTCGGATCTTGACCACCACGTCTGCAGTCTGCTGAACAATCTCTGGGCCAAGTTCTGATCTCTCAGCGACTTCATCCCAATGAATCGACGATCTACATTTCCTTCCATATAGTGTTTCGTAGGGATCCATACCTACAGATGATTGAAAACTGTTATTGTAGGTAAACTCCACTAGAGGTAGCTTCGATTCCCAATTCCCATGGAAATCGATCACACAAGCTCGCAGCAAATCTTCCAATATCTGAATCACTATCTCAGACTGGCCATCTGTCTGAGGGTGAAATGCCGTACTGAATAGCAACTTCATCCCCATAGCTGAATGTAAACTCTTCCTAAAAGATGATGTGAACCCCGGGTCACTGCCAGACACAATAGAAACTGAGATCCCGTGCAATCGGACTACCTCCCGGATATAGAGCTCTTCATACTGAGCCATAGAGAAAGTCGTCTTCACCGATAAGAAGTGTGACGATTTAGTAAGTCGATCCACTATAACCCAAATGACATTAGATCCTCTGACTGACCTCGGCAATCCAACAACGAAATCCATGCAGATATTCTCCCATTTCCACTCGAGAATAGGGAGTGGCTTAAGCATACCTGTAGGCCTCTGATGCTCTGCTTTCACTTGCTGGCAAGTGAGACACTCGGATACAAATCGACGACTGTCCCACTTCATCCATGGCCAATAATATAATATCTGTAATTCCTTGTACATTTTGGTACCTCCTTGATGGATGAAATACGGAGATGTATGTGCCTCTGTCAAAATATTCTCTCTAATTGAATCTACACTAGACACCCACATCCTTCCTCTATACCTCACAATACCATCTGACACTGCGGAGAGTACACTACCCTTGGCTTCATTCTTCAGTTTCCACTTATGTAACAGTTCATCCGAAGGCTGACCTCTACGGATTCGGTCTAGCAAAGAAGACTGGACTGTCAGATTAGACAACTTGGGCGCTCTGCCCTTAAGATAAACTTCTAGGCAAACCTCTAAATCTCGGACTGAAGAGATCTATGCGCTGATAGATGTGCTATGACTGCTACTTTCCTGCTCAAAGCATTTTCCAAAACATTAGCTCTCTCTGGACGGTAGCTAATTTTACAATCGTAGTCTTTTACCAACTCCAACCACCGTTTTTTCTCATATTCAGCTCTTTCTGCGTGAAGAAGTACTTGAGACTCTTGTGATCAGTCAATATCTGGCATTTCTCGTCGTACAAATAATGTCTCCATATCTTCAACGCAAAGACAACGGCAGCTAACTCGAGATCATGAGTCGAGTAGTTTTTCTCATACACCTTTAACTGTCTGGAGGCATAAGCTATAACCCGACCATGCTGCATCAATACTGTACCTAAACCGAGCTTAGATGCATCGGTGTACAACACAAAATTTCCTTGCCCTGACGGCATGGCTAAAACCGACGCTGTAATAAGAGCTTGTTTCAGAGTATCGAAGCTCTTCTGGCAATCATTACTCCATACAAATTTAGCATTTTTCTTGGTCAATGAAGTGAGTGGCACTGCAATCGAAGAAAACCCCTGAATAAATTTTCTGTAGTAGCCTGCCAAGCCTAGGAAACTACGGATCTCTGACCCATTCTTCGGATCAACCCATTCTCTCACTGCTGCCACTTTAGCTGGATCCACCTCAATGCCACTGCTAGATATGATATGTCCCAAAAATACTACTTTCTCCAACCAGAATTCACACTTACTGAATTTTGCAAACAACTTGCGACTTTGCAAGACTTGCAAAACTGTACGCAAATGCTGACTGTGTTCCTCATGGTTCTTCGAGTATATAAGAATATCGTCAATGAATACTATGACGAATTGATCTAGGTAGGGCTGAAATACTCGATTCATTAGTTCCATAAAAATCGCTTGAGCTTTCGTCAGTCCACAAGGCATCACTAAGAACTCATAATGCCTATATCTAGTTCTGAAGCTGTCTTATGAACATCTGCATCCTTTACCTTCAGTTGATGATACCCAGAACGTAGATCTATCTTAGAGAACACTGTAACTCCCTGAAACTGATCGAATAAGTCCTTGATCCTTCGTAATGGGTATTTGTTCTTGATCGTTACCTTGTTCAATTCTCGGTAATCAATACACAACCTCATGCTCCTATCTTTCTTCTTTACGAAGAGCACTGGTGCGCCCCATGGTGAGAAACTAGTGCGGATGAATTATTTGTCTAAGAGCTCATGGATTTGCTGCTTGAGCACTAACATATCCGCTAGGGCTAAACGGTACGGTGCCTTAGAGATTGGCACAGTGCCTGGCATAAGGTCAATGGCGAACTCCACCTCTATCTCTGGTGGAAGGCCTGTGACGTCATCTGAAAAAACATCAGGAAAATCTATGACAACTGATACATCAGATATCGACGGGTGGATGCATCGGGTGCTGAAATAATACTGGCCAAGAATGCGTGACACCCCTTATGCATAAGTCTTTGTGCCTGCATGCAAGAGATCATGCGAGGGAAACTTCTCCACCTGTCCGGCTCAAAAAGAAATTGCTCCATGCCCAACGGTCTTACCAACACTGATCTTTTCTGAAAATCAATTAGAACCCTGTTCTTCATCAGCCAGTCCATCCCTAATAAAACATCAAACTCTGGAATTGACAACACAATCAGATCGGCGTAAACCAGGTGGCCCTGTAGTTCAAGATCGATATCTCTGACCACGTTAGTAGCTTATAACTCCTCTCCTGATGGGACTATCACGGAGTAGCTAACATCGAGTCCAATGGACTTGACATTCAAATAATTAGCGAACGTCTCCGAGATAAAAGAGTGAGTGGCCCCGGAATCTAACAAAGCCTTCGTGGCCACTTTCTTATAAAGATATTTCCTGAGGGACGTGAGAAAAACACATAAACTTATACCCCAAAATACTAATCTTAACATCATGCATAGTTGGAAATATTTAACCAAAGTCTCCAAAATACGAAAACAACATACTAATATCCCCAAGTAAAAATTCCAAGCATGCATGACCAAAAATAAATATTGTGCTGAATTAAATGGGTTACCAGTCAGTAGAGTCGTGTCTGGGTCTGCCTCCTCGGCATGCATGGCGAACACTCTCCCCTGGGTTGGCTGCCTCCACTGCGGGCAGTCCCTCAGCATATGATCACTGGCTCCGTATTTGAAGCATTTTCCAGAACTCCATAAACACTGGCCCATGTGTTGACGGTTTCACTTCGGGCACACTGGGTACTCAGGCTTCTGAGGAGCCTTCTTTTGTAGCATAGGATCTTTGCCTTTTGGTGGTCTTTGAAAAGGCCTCTTGAACTGCTGCTGCTGCTGTTGAGGTGCCTGGTAGGGCCTCTTGCCCTGCCTGTCGTTCTCGATATCCCTCAGGTCCTGCTCTGCCGCCAAGGCTCTCGACACAGAAACAACATAGGTAGTAGGACCAGCCACTCGAACATCACGGTGCAAGATTAGCCGTAAATCGTCAATGAAATGCCTCAGCTTCTCCCGGGTATCATTTGCAATCAAGGGCACGAATTGACACCTCCTCTCAAACTTCCTCACAAAATCTGCTAGGCTGCTGTCCCCCTGTCGCAACGTCATAAACTCCCTGGTCAGGCGGGAGCGTACTTTCTCAGTGAAGTACTTGGAGTAGAAGACCTCCTTAAAACCATTCCAAGACAGGGTCTGCAAATTCACTAACACAGACGCGCTCTCCCACCATAGTCTGGCATCCCCTGTCAACAGAAAAGTTGCACATCTGAATCTGTCTGCGTCCTGCAGCTCCATAAAGGCGAAAGTCACCTCGATGGACTTAATCTATCCATCCGCTATCAACAGGTCAGTAGTCCACGAGAACTCCTTTGGGTCCATCCTCATGAACCTCTCATACACTGCCTCTGGCCTTGGTGGCCTTGCTCCAATCTCTACTCCAGCATTGTTCCCCACAAACTGTGCGAAGAACTGAGTTATCCTTGCAAGCATCTGTGCTTGCATATCTGGCGGTGGACGAGAAGGAGTGACCCTCTCCCAATCACCTGATCCACGTGAAACCATACGTCTAGGAGGCATAATGTTCCAAAATTTACCCAACACGTAAACCAACATGCAATAACATAATATTCATAACATAAGATGCACGTAAATCAAATTTAAACATGTACATGCTGAAATCATGACTTAGATTCTTACTACATGAAAGAATTTTAAAACTTTAAAACTTACAGACTTGAGGTGTGACTTCGTGAGCTTCTCGCAACTGGTAGTAGGAATAACCCTTTACAAGAACACCGCTCTGATACCAACTGTAACGTACCGTACTTTTTAAACATACTTAAAATTTACGGAAAAAAAAAAAATTTCTTAAATAAGTAATCGTCTTTCAAAATGCAATACAAAAAAATGTTCGAAAAAATATTTGGAATGTAACGAGCTTGCAAAAGTACTTGTTTTAAAATAACATAAAGTAATTCGTTAAAATCAGAGTAAACAATTTTATCATGCATAAAATAAAATCCTTGAAAACTACGGCGGTCCTCGGGTTAGGCCTCCGCACTGTCCGAGCTAACTCATTGGTCCCCGCCTCTCGCCTCCTCAAACTCGTCCTCACCTGCATCGTTCAAGTCTAGTGAGTCTAAAGACTCAACATGTATAAACTAAAAAATAGCGAGTAATACGTAATAAATCCACATGCATTTTAAAGTAGTCCGTACATACTTAAAACTTGAACATACTTACGTAACCACAGATGTGCCATCAATTCATAAACATTTTCATAAACGTACTTGCATCATACATGCTTAAACATGCTTCATCATCATTTTGCGTAGAGATATGTTCAAAGCAAGTAACCCATAACATAGTGCGCCTGATCAGACTAAACACAGTACTAGGCTGGCAGAGATGTCCACTACCACATACATAAGATCCCCGGTCATACTTTACCGTGTGGATTGGTCCCTGGTCATACTTTACAGCTTTTCAATCCTGATCAAAACCCAGTCATACTTTATCGAGATGGAGAGGTCCCCAGACACGTTCTCCGGCTTCCGAACCCATTAATAATTGGTCACAAGACAATTATCATACCTCAAAAACATAAAATATTTTCTTTTGCAAGTCGAATATACTTACGTAGTGTTGAGGGATTCGTTGGATGTCGATTGGGCTGTTGCTGCACATACTAACACGTGTTCATGCATTTTAAATTCCCTAACTTAATCATGCACTAATCGTAATTATTACCAAGTAATTAAATAACTTATGACCTTCTAGAACACTCGGGACTTGACCATGATAAACATCATAACAATCCATGACATCGAACCCCTAAACAAACCCTGATGTGAGTATGAACTTTCCCAAGCAATGGAAGACACGGAACTCGCCTAAACCATAGTTCAATCTTCCCTATTCAAACTTCGTAACGTCTAATCTAACTGTCACTAAGCTTGGACATAACGACGTAATAGTACCCAAAGGAAGCAATAGCACCTAAACTCGAAGCCCGAAGATACCAGAACTAGCGTCTAGGCGCTGAGGAGTAGCGCTGCAGCGCCTGTCTAGCGGCTAGGCACTACCCTGTAGCGTTGTGGCGCTGCTCAGCACGAAGCTGCAGCGCTGCGGCGCTCCAAATGTAGCGCTGCGGTGCTAACCTTGCGCGAACCAAACCCCGAAAATGTCATCTTCAACCCATTTGCTCCCCTATGACTTCTAATGCACTCACACCTTTACCGACCCGAAGCTACACACCAAATGTCATAGAATCACCACACTCGAAACACCTACACGCAGCAAATACCACTCGGAGATCCCCAACGAAGCCTGCGATCGAATAAACTCCAGAAACATGAAGAACATATTTTTAAACATCATAGTTTGAACAGTCACACAAACATGGTCATAACTCACTCGTTTCTTCTAAGAAAATTACGAATTTACTGTCAAATCAAAAGTATCAAAAGTTATTAAGTTTTATATGTTGAAATTTTTTCCAGAAAGTCGACCAAAAATTCACAGTACTCGAAATGACACCAGACTTGGTTTTGAGATCTAAAATTTTGATCCAAAATCGTTTCAAACATTTTTGCTCAAACTTATGCATAACATAAACGGATTTTGCATACAATACGCATCAAAATACTTATTACGACAAGATCGATGCAAAAATAAAAGAATATACATGCCTTTGCATCTAAACGCTCGAAGATGACGAATACCGGCGCGGTGGAATACGGGAGATGTGTTAGAGTAGGTGCCCGTCGAGCCAAGTGTTGGGCGAGTGATGAAACTGAAAATTAATAATTTATTATATGTTAAAACCTGTATTTTAAAATTTAAGTTTCATTAAAATTATAAAATTATGTTATTTTAGTATTGTTTGTTTATATTTAAATATCTTACTAAATATGCTTTATTTTCAGGTTTTCTATGTGTTTGTAAAAAATTGATAACTCAAGCTACAGAATTCAAATAGAGGTGATTCAATCATGTTTGGAATCTTTGATAAATTATCTACAACTTTGCAGAAGACATGAATTCCTAAGAAGTTCATTAAGATGATCAAATTGTGCAAATATCAAAAGGAAGACATATTTACTTTTACTATGACCAATTTATAGTAAAAAAATCATAAATAATTCAATATTTAACCAAATGAGGTGAACCAAGTGGCCAAATTCATTTACAGACAATGCCCTACATGTTTGTTGTTTTGAGCAAAGTCAAATTCAGAGATTAAAGTCGTAGAACATAGCATTGAAACAAGGGCCATGGAATTGAAGTTGGAGGAGACAAAAACTACTATTACAACTACATGGCATTAATAAAATTTTTGACCATTTCTCTCATTTGGCCTATAAATAGAGGCCGTGTGCTAGCTTGAGAATCATTCTATCCCATTGTAAAATATAATGTGTGTGTATGTATAAAAAGTTCCAATATATTTTTCATTTTCCCAACTAATTATATCATATATTTCATTTAGACGATAGCGTGGCTCTGCCGGTTGTTCTAAATGCAATATTATGATTTAATACTAACATCTAACAATCTAACATTTACTTAATCGCAAATAACTTTTATTTTTCGCATCTAACTTTTACTTTACTGCAACTAACTTTTACTTTCCCGCAACTAACTTTTATTTTTCGCATCTAACTTTTAATTTACCGCAACTAACTTATTAAATCATATATTTCATTTAGACAATAGCGTGGCTCTGCCGGTTGTTCTAAATGAAATATAATAATTTAATTTAATATTTACTTTATGCAATTATATATTTATATAGTTATATATATAATCATAGGTACCATATATAAAATATCGGTTAATTCGATATTTTCTATAGTGGAAACTATATTATATTATGTGTGTGTTTAAATATTTAATTTTCTTGGAACCATTATTTATGGTGGTTTTTTTTGTTTACTTTTAGTTAAACAATATTACATAAATCAAGAATAAATCTTTGAGCCTTGATAAATTTATAATTTGTAAACTTCATTCTTGCATTTGGTGATTTGTAAATTAATAAATTTAAACTTAAAATAGCCTCTCTATGGATCGATCTCGTACTTACGAAACATATTACTTGTAGACAACCTACACTTAAGTGAATTATAATTTAAGTAGTAGCAGCGAGGGTTCACATTGAAACTCTATGTATGAACAATCTTTATTTTAATAATATTTGAAATTATTGTTTTGGCACATCTTTATCTGTATACCCATGCTTATTGCATAGATAAAGTCCTTGAATATACAAATAGTAAAAAGAATATGAGATGCTCATATGATGAGTATCATGAAACTCATATTTGGAATACTCTATATTCTAAACAGTTCCTAGTCGATTCAGCCGCTGCTAAGAATTAATGGCCGCTCGAGTTTGAGACTAGTATCTGCGATGTGAGTACCATGTTTCATTGGTAGGGGACATTGTGATGTCCGAGCATGCAGATAGGTGCTCCTTGTAGAGTGCACTGAACAACCCTCCATAAAAGACTTTCCAAGTGGTTCTCATTTATCGAGTAAAAACGTCCTAATTTATGGTTGTACGCCATTAGTCCTTATGACCCGGGACAACATTGAGACTCTATATGCTAGCATTGCACTTTAACTTGCTTACCGACTCATATGGGGTCATCAGGTGGCAAGGTTGAGTGTTTTGTCGAAACATATAGGAGACGATGCATTGTAGTCGGGGATTCACCGCTTACTTTCGGGTATTGATATCCTATGTCATGTCCATATTTATGTTTTATATTGCTCGAAGTATTGAAATAGGCACGAATAAGGTCAGATCGTAGTTCGCTACCAAACAAACAAAGCAGCAACTCGTGCCCATGCAATATCACGTCATCATCTTGCCAAACTACACCACTACTGTAAGGTCCAATATTAAGACGACGTAATTCAACTGCATGCAAATCTAGGAAATATGAAAATTGGTTAATTAATTTATTTTAATTACTTAATTGATTATGTGAGATGTTTACATAACGTTTTAAGTAATTTTCTATTTACATGCATTAAAATGTAATTTTTAAGGATTATTCGAGTTGCGATCGAAGAACGGAGACAGAGGACTGAAAAATAAAAAATGATTTTATTAAATAATTATTTTTAATTATTTAAAATGTGATTGATGCTTTTTCATATTTCTTTTAAAAATAAGGAGTTTTGAGGTGATTTTATACGGCGGGATGTAAATTTTATTGGTGTTGGTTTTTCAACAAAAACTCGAACGTTTTGACAATCCGGCTAATAAATTCACAAACTTATTTTAAAAAAATAATTTTTATTTAATTAAAATACTAATGGGCCTAATTAAACCCCTTAACGGGCCTAAGTCTAATTAATTATTAATTAAACTATTTAATGTGCTAAACCCTCCCCATAACTCACAACAACTCACGCCTCCTCCCCCATAAATCGCACGAAACCCTCCCCATCAAAAAACACAAGCACACACGCCACTTCAAGAGGAAACAACCACGGTTTTGAAGAAATTCATCCTAGGGTCTCCTACGTCAAAGTATCGAATATTCGTGCGTTTAAAACGCAAAAGCACGCCATAGATCTCTTTTTCTCGTCTATCATATCGTATTATTGTTTTAAATTATGTTTGTATGGGAAGCATGATTTTCATATGAAAATTTTTGTGATATTGCATGGACATGTGATGATCTTATGATCTTATGTTCCAAGTTCATTTTTTCATGTGTTTAAGGGGCTGTCATGACCTAGGCGATGATCAAGGATTATTTTTACACGATTTTAAGAGTCCTAAGGACACACACGCACGCTGCAAAGTTAACAACAAAAGCTGGTGCGATAATTCTGTCATATGGTCTTGAGGGCTCGGTTCTTGTGGGACTTGTTGATCGGCTTGGATTTGGTTGGGGCCAGGGCTTGTCCAGGGTCCGGGAAGGGTCAAGGGAAGAGTCTTAGCCATGCTAGGACTCGTACATCAGGGGCTGGGAGGAGTCCTAACCAACTAGGACTCCTACCCGAGACGCGCATAGGGGTTGCGCTTCTTGACAGCAGCCGTGCAAGGGAAGGTAAGCTCGGCCAGGGGTCTTCGGGCTTGGATAGAGGGAGTCCTTAGGGTCCTAGGTGAGTGCATATGGGTCTGGTTCAAGGGCTGGGTTGATGGCTAGGGTCCTAGGCACTCAAACATATAGTCCATGCATTATAGGAGTCTCGGCCTTGCTTGTAGGTGGAGTTGGGGCTTCGGTTTCGAGCTAGGGGTCTGGTCCGTGAGTTCCAAGGGTTTAGGAGGGTGTCCAGAGGGGTTGGTCAGGGTTTGGTCCAGAATGGTTCAAGGGTGGCTCGGGAAAATCAGACCAAGGCTCGGGGTTAACCTTTATGGGTCAAGTTAGGGTTTTCTTTTAAAAATTAGCTGAAACATGGCCCACGGGGGTCGAGTCATGGTTCCCGAGGGCCAAATAATTATTAAAAGTCTAAGTTTTGAATTTAGGAAATTTATATTAAAGTTTGAAATTTTTCGGGATTAAAACGCCTTAAAAACGAATAATCAAAGATTAATTAAAAAGTCTAGTATTTAATTTAAATAAAATTATGAAAAAATTAATTTAAGCGTAAATAATTATTTGGGACATGTTAGAGTCAAGGAAATTAAGAAAAAAAGTCAAAAACGTGAAATTTTACGTCTAGGGGTAAAACTGTAATTTTACACCCGAAAATTAGTAAACGTCATGGCAGTTCTCTGAATGTTGTTTTATATGCTATTATGTTTATTTTAAATGTTTAAGGATTTTTGTATGCTAAAATGTTTGTTTTAAAGGTTTGTGGAATTTTATGATTTATTTTTGGAAATTATGATGAAACGATAAAGTTCAAAGATATGTTGCATACTTATTTTTAAAAGAAAAGGATATTAAATGCATTATTTTTACAAAGTGATAAAAATGTGAAACGTTGAAGGAAGTGAAGTAATTGTGACTATTGAGGATATGAATAGGGATATCGTGAGGTAAAAGGCCCCAAAGGGAGCCCATTTATGGGAGAAGGCCCTAGAGAGAGCCCGATGATCGTATTTCCATTCGATGAGGATAGGCCAAGGCTCAGTTGACGGGAGAGTGTCGCTGATGTCCCCGCCGCCTAGTACTGTGGTTATATTTAGATGGATTCATTACCTTTGAAGGATGATGAAAGTCACAATTAGCGATATAATTCAATAAAAAAGAAAAAATGTTTATGATCATGATGAAAGGATACATGTTATGAATGAGGAAAAGGAAAAATGTTGAGGTTTATGTTATGCATGTCATGAAAATGTTATTCTTACGTAAAAGTATTTTCACTGTTGCTTGTGGTTTTATACGTATTATTTGTTATCAAGATTATGGTGTATTGAGTCTTTAGATTCACTAGGTGTGATGGATGCAGGTGATTGTGATGTTAATGTTATAGGAGGCCTTGATGGTTGACTTGACTGGACTGAAGGTGCACATGACCCGAGGACCAGCGCTTCTACTTTTCCGCACTTGTGACTTATGACTTATGATTTACGTTAAAGATTTTTAAGACTATTTATTTATGCTTTATGAGTGGTTTTTGAGAGGATAATGCTCTTGGAAACATTCGAAAGATTATTTTAGGTTTGGTTAAACGTTTGACGATTTCATGTTTTGAGATATTTTCCTTTAGGATTTTCAAATAATTAGTTGGTGGTTTTATTTTGAAATGGTGCAAAATATTTTTATATACATTTTAGAGGGTTCAACCGATTCTTATGGGAATTGTAAAAAAAAAAGTTCTAGTACTTTTTAAGCAAAACGAATGTCAGACGTTTCAAATACAAAGACAAAATAACAAACATAACAACTCAAACGAACAAAAAATGACAAATTATGATTTCGCCATTATTTAAAAAAACAAGATCTTTTTACCCCAAAATATCCCCGCATAAGTACTTTTCAATTATGTCTCTCTCTTCCTTTGATATCTGATCATGACCATCATAGTCATGTCTTCCTCGGAACTCCTACAAAGATTCCTCTACGACACTTTCAACTATACCTTTAACATCAATATCATCCTATATAAAAACAGCAAATATGCAAACACAAAATTCATTAACAAAATTTAATGCTTAACAAATCATACAAAATATAAATTATTTTTAGCTATTGCCAAACATATGAATTTTAAATTACCAGATCCAAGACGGGTGATGATTCTTGTTTTCTCTTGTGCTTTGGGTCGTAGTAGGAGGTGTCGAATAGTCAGGATGTTTTCTCTTTTTCAACCGATCTGTTCTTTTTTTAACCGTCTTCACAATAGATGATTTTGGATTAAAAATAATCATTTCTTTCCCTTCTCCAATGTCAGTATCTACGTGCACGTTGTCTCCAGAATTTGTGTTCATTTCCACTTCGTCCACAAACACTCTCACATAACTCTCCACTATAATGTTGTCTTCTGTGTCCATTTTCACTTTGTTCTCAACCACTTCATTCAAACTTTCAACTGCAGTATCAACATGTCCATCCACATCTTGCTCGGTATGACCTTCATCATACATATGTGTCGCATCCTTGAAGACAAATTGGGTTGTATCATCTTCAACCACTTCATTTTTTTCCTTCAACACTTTAATATCATTTTCAAGCCTTTTTACATGCTCCAACAATTCTGAACCATTGTATCGAGACTGAACCTGAAAATATAAGTGCTCTTTAAATATGGAAATTCATTAAATAACATACTATTAAAAAATTGACTATCATCAAATACAAATGTTTACCTCAACAATCCTATCTCTATCATCAACGAGTTTTTTTTTCCTCCTCGAATGGTTTGATCGGCACAATCTAACAACAGTAAAGACAAATTTTTAGTTTTATTAATACATGTACGCAAAACTATAGGATGATGTAGATTAAATTACGCAAACCTTGTTCGATCTCACAGCCATTAATGCAGCCTCTTCCCCTATAGGATTCACGGGAATCTTGTTCTCTACCCTCTTGAATAAACAAGGAAAGCAATGTAAAACACGAGGTTCACCAACCATCGGAACTCTTTCATACACCCAAGCCTATAAAAATAAAATGATTAGCATTTACTTCAACCAACAATAACATATATAAGCTTCAAAAATAAAAAAGATAATACCATCAATCCAATTATGCAACCTCCCATATACTTTTTATCCTTTCTTTTCACTTTTGAGAATTCAAGATGGTCTTCAATTCATCACGCAAAAACCTAAAGGCTGCATCTCCCCAACCATATCCAAAAAAAGTTTCCAAATTGTCCAAATATGGGAAAATAAACTTTGGTGTTCCAAAATTACTAATAGAAAATATAACACAATTAAAAAGCAACAAAATAAAAAATCTGAAAAAATCATCAATCTCAAGATCATTCTCGGCCAAATCAAACAACTTCTCTGTTATGACATTTCTCTGCACACAGTTCACTCCCTTGAAATGATGCTCAAGGAAGTTTGAACCCAACTTTAAATCCAGGTTAATGGGTTGACCAACGCTCGCCAACCCTATAACGATAGAGAATTTCCTCGAAGTGAATGGCAGCTTGATATTACTTCCAAAACAAAAGCTGCATGTCTCTACTTCAAAGCATTGGGTAGACTCTTGATATGCTTATAGAAAGCTTTTTGATCTTCAACCAAGGTGCCAGTGGTGAAGCTTCTATCCTCTTCAATTGTAACTCACCCAATCTAGGAACCAATTGCTCCATCACGGCTAAAAACTTTGTTGGCGAACACCTTGAGTAACCCTCTTTAACGGACGGACCAATATCTACATCATTGTCAGCCATATTTGATTCACTCTTCTTTTTAGTCTTCGTCATTCTAATCCACATAAAAAAATATATTACACACGAATAATAACTTAATAAATGTCGCACTAAATTGCCACGAATAACTCAAGAAATTAGACAAATAAGTTGCTACAAACATGAATAACCAATCTCAAATAAATATCTCACGACAGTACATAATGATCTTACATGTCGAAACATTGATAATGATCTTACATGCGGAAACTAATATCAAATAATAATCCATTTCTGTCAAACCAAATCAAAAACATTATGTCAAAATAAACTAAAACAAACTCATTTTGAC
The DNA here is from genome assembly GCF_012295235.1 of Primulina huaijiensis. Taxonomy (NCBI): domain Eukaryota; kingdom Viridiplantae; phylum Streptophyta; class Magnoliopsida; order Lamiales; family Gesneriaceae; genus Primulina; species Primulina huaijiensis. The sequence continues at coordinate 14,766,886 of NC_133310.1, read as the reverse complement.
AAGCCGAACAAATATCACATAACTATCATTCCAACCATATTCTCTAGACTAACACATTCAACCTTATTTGTGCAAATGGAGTTTGACTGACCAACTCTCTGCCTTAAATTCAAGCTTCTTTCCACTGTCTTTTACGGGGCCGATGGTTCTTTCCGCAAAAGACAATCCTATTACGAACATACGTCATAAATCCATTTGTGTATCGAAAATGAGATTGAAGAAAAGATATTGATTTTACGCAAAAAAAATCAGTACAACTACAAATTTTATCACAAATAAACGACAATTGAAATGTGTACCCTTTAATCGTCCTTTATTAGTTTTATAGGGTGATAGTTCCACGGAAATCCGAAATTGAAGCGCTTATTTTCTCCTCCTCACCTACGCTGCTTCGACCCAAAAATTGCTTCCACCCAAAAAATCTGGTTTTTGCAACGTTTACGGAAACAGGGCGGCAATGGATGCTGCGACGTCTGGTTTGCGCTGGTAGGGACTCGGATTTGCTGGGAATTTTCTACGCTCCGTTACGCAGAGGTACGGATTTGAGCGACAGATTTGTGGTCAGATTCAGTTACATACAACAGCGAAAACTATGGTAAATTGTGTAAACGAAAGAGAATGAAGGAAAATGGCGATTAAGAAAATGAAGGAAAAACAAACAAATTCTCGCACAGATAAGAAGAGTGGGAAGCGGGAAAGAGAGTAGCCGGGTAGAAAGATAACAGGACCAACAAAATTTGGGATTTTTATAATTTTTTATTAATCAATAAAGGGTAAAAAGGTAAAAACGCAAAGAACACGTAGTAAAAAGTAATTTGGAATTTAGTCTGGTATTAAAACACAAAAAAAAACTGAAGAGGACTGAATCTTAAATAAAATATGGTCAGATGCATTTTTATCCAAATTCGTCATAAAATAATTTTGATCAAATATTTTTTTAAAAAAAATAAAATTTTTTATGTATATTTAAAAACATTCCAACAAAACTATATTTTTTAAAAAATAATATCGAACAATTTATTCTCTCCCCGATGTCCATCAAATTTGCCCTAAACCAACAAGAACGATAATCAGCGTTCGACTGTGTTACTATGACGAACAATCCATTGTCGAACCTTCTAGATGAGGCCCTGGGCTTTCCACACGATTCAAAAGGCGGCGCCTTGTTCTCCGGCGGTGGCGGCAATAGATTGATCATCGTGGAGGACTGCGTGGATACCAGCGGAGAATTCGTGCTCTACCACTTACTGAAGCGCTCCCTAGCGCCGCAATCCTTGGATGTAGTTATTTTCCTCTCGTTCTCCCGGCCATTCTCTCACTACGACCGTATTCTTCGCAAAATGGTACCTTTTCCCTCTTTGCTGCTCAATTCAAATCGTTTACTTTTTCATACTTTGGATTTAATGATACCGAGATTAATTCTTTGGACAACGACCCGATCAACGTGCGAAATGCGTTTTTTTAGTAAGTAATTTTTTATTCTTAGGTTTTAATTATGATATCTTGTTTTCGTACTTCTGAAGCAAATGAAGTCATTGGTTTGACAGGGATGTAACTTAGTCGTCCAAAAGGAGAAGAAAAGATTGTTGTTCTTTGATGTGCAGCGTATAGGTGAGAACACCACGCAGTTTCGTTACTATGCTTTTGGATATTTTTAAAATATGGCTTTACCACACTTTGTGTTTGATTAAGGTATTTACTACCTCTCAATTTGGGACGAGATGGTGCTGCATCCCATACGAAAATGTGTAATATCATTAAGGTATCTAGAAATGCAAGTCGTCGAACTAAACTACAATTTACCCGACTTAAATTGTACTTTGTTCAGTGCTCTCGATGATATTTTATTTCCTTAGTGACCATGTTATTTTCTCCTATCCTAGATTTTTTTTACTTGCGTATTTCTAACAAAATTAATATTGTTTCTTCCTGAATTGTAATGATGAAAAAACCTATGTTGCTATTGCTATTAGATAGAGACAAAGGGAAGACGAGGGAGGATTTACTTCTTGAGCTGTATGGAAAAGTTCACAAAGCAATAGAAGTTTGTCAAACCTCTGAAGGCTTGCAAAACATAACTATAATGATTGATGATGTCTCTCTGATGGAAATTGATGCCGATGGCTCGTCAAATCTTGTTCTAAATTTTTTGCATTATTGTTACAGTTTAACTACTCAATTTGTAAGTCTGTGTGTCTTGTGGTCTTTCTCTTTATTGTATAGGTTTGATCTCTTTACATGTTTGATGTTGATGAATTTTTTTTAATCTTGTGTTCTTTAATAGAGTTGTTCTCTTGTTACACTTAACCACGAGGATGTGTACTCCACAGCGAATAGACCCACACTGCTTTCACAATTGGAACACCTGGCAGATGTAGTGATAAAAGCCGAACCTTTAGCTACAGGTCTAGCAAGTGATGTTCATGGACAGGTATGTTTGCCTAAACACGAGGAAATATACACTAGTTACTTAGTGGAGGATAAACATAGAAGTCAGTACCTTAAAAAGTAGCTTCTGTTTTAATTATTAATGGTTCTCACATATACTTATTTTACAATAGTTAAACTCAAGTTCTTTAAATCCATCTTCTGCACCCAACTTACACTTGAAACATTAGTTTTTGATTTTCCACTTTGTGGTCATCTATGGACTACGAGATTGGTTGAATTGTTTCTACTTCATACTTCATTTTTGGTCAATGGAGCTTAATGTTGTTCGTTGGCAGTTGACTGTTTTAAACAAAGGAGTTGGTGATATCTTTGGCACGTTAAGGAACAAGGTTTCGAATTTCCAGTTCAGAATCAAAGATAGCGGTGCTGAATACTTCTATCCTGGAAACCGGACTTGAATAAGCGAGTTGCCAAGTAAAGCCAATTTGATCACTTGGCTTTTGTAATCTTTTCATATTACTATTATGTATTATTGGTGTTCATACGTTTAGAAAAATTGAAGTATATAATCTTTACCATGGGTACATTTTTTTAAGGAAAAAGATACAGTATTAGGCACTACACAGTTGTTTTTATTTTAAATTTTTTAAACTTTTAAATCATTTATTATTTTGGGTAAAACAAATCTTACTTAAATATTATATTTCCCCATTGTAAATAATATTACAATTAAAATCTGTGTATAAAATAGAATGTAAATAAAATAACATCGGCCTAAAATTCTGTATAACTATTTGTCGTTAAAAGTGGAGACTCTATTCCTTGCTCTCCAATTTTTAATACCCTATTTTCAGTTGAATTTCTGACTCTCTTCCACCCTCCATTTCTCCTTTCTTTCCACCTCCGAATTCGATGAATTTCTGTCTCTGCCTCCGTCGTCGACGCCCTTAACATTCCCCCGATCAAGAAAAATGGCACCCACACATCCACACTCGTAGACAGACTCCAGTCAGCCACTGACAATCCACATCTCACTATCCTTCTACTTAGACTTCCTTTCTTCCACCATCGTCTCCTCCACCCTCTTCTTCCTTTCCACCCCTTACTCTGGCCCTTTCACCCTAGACACCTGTTCCTTCTCCATTTCCGTTGTTCTTGATGTTAAACTAGGTGTCTAACAAGTCAACTTGTGGCTTCTGATGTAAAACAATCTCTATTTAATAATATTTTACGATTTTATTCGATTATAACATTATACTTTATCTGTATACCCATGCAAGCTTCATAGATAAAGTCTTTGAATATACAATAGGTATCACGAGGTCTGCTTCGCAACATAGGATCATGAAACAAATTAGGAAGTGTATCGTATATTTTAAACAGGTTCCTAGTCGAATCAGCTGCCTAAAACAAGGATGAAACTCACTTGAGCTCGAGAATAGCATCTATGATGTAAACATCATGTTTCATTGACAAGGGCATGAAGATGTCCATTTACATAGATGAGTGATCATATGATGATGTACAGAACAAACCTCCTCCAGACTGTTCAAGTGGTTCTCACTGATCGAGTGGAATGATCCACGGTTATAGTTGTCACCATTAGTCTTTTGATCCGGGACAATGTAGGGGCTATACGTACTAGCATGCACTTTGATCCGTTTACCGACTACATTGAGGGTCATCAGGTGGCAAGGTTGGGTGTATTTTTGAAATACGTATGAACAAATGTATTGTAGTCGGGGATTCACCATTTGCCTACCGGTAAAGATATCATATGTCGTCTGATGAGTTAATAGTGCAAGGAATCTCTTGTCAGAATAAGACATGTGCAGTTTGGAAATGTGTTTCCTCAATTGCACATACCATGACACTATTACTCAAAGATAAATCACATCGTTATTGAATTTATATGCAATTCTCGATATACCATTGGTTGTAGATTCGATCGGAATATATGTGTTAAAGGGACCGTACTGTACGCTAACCATGAGTAAAGGTTCTTGCAGGCACTATGGGACTATGCAACTAGACGTTCTTACCATGATCCGAGAGGTGAAATCTGAAATAAGTTTTGACATTCTTGATCAAGAAGTTGATGAAAAGAATGAGGTTAACTAGACTAAACCCTGATAAGAATAAATGTTATTTTGAATCACATGGAGATGTCAACCACGGCTAGCTGTATCCCTAAACCATTTAGGGTCACACAAGTATCGGATTCTGTCTTCTCGTTGAGATAGTCAAATTTCAAGTAGTTGATTTGGCGACTTATATTTGATGGAGATCAAATAGGAAGATTATAAAGGATTTTATAAGCTCATTCTATAAGATAAGAGAAATAGAAGTTAGCTTAGTTGCTAATTAAGGAAGGAGAGTGGAACTACCTGTTTTGTGAAGGAGTTCACTAAATGGTTGTCACCCAATATAGTAAGTTTAAATTTTGATCTTCGAAATTTTCAATTTTCATTATATGAACGAGACTTATATTCTTGATACATCGACGCTATCAGATCGTCGATCGGGATTATAATGAGTTCAGAATCATTTATTTAGTTAATTGAGAATTTACTAATTAAAGATTGTGCTAGTAGTGATGACTACAAAAATGCACAAATTCTCATAAATATTGTAGAGGAGTCTACAATTAAATTAATCAAAAAGTTAATTTTATAACTTAATAATTAACTAATTAAATGATTGTGCTAGTAGTGGTGATTACAAAAATGCACAAATTCCCATAAATATTGTAAAGGAGTCTATAATTAAATTAATCGAGGAGTTAATTTTATAAATTAAATCATAGTTATTTAGTTTAATTAATGTAAATATTATATGGTGATATAAAATATGTGTATATATATGATATTAGTATATCACGTATTATTAAAAGTTAATAAATTCATTATATATTAATTATATGGGAGTTTTAATATAATGATATATGTAGAGTCCTAGTACCACAAGGACTGAGTCTTTGTGGGAGAGGGACTCATAATTAGATTAAGAGTCTCACTCTATATATACACCATGAGGGGTCTTAATTACAAACCGAAAGAATTGCACACAAAATACACCACAAAACACTCTCTCCTTCAACAAAAAGTCTCGGCCACTTGAAGTATTTTTTAAAAAAATTTCGGCCCTCCCCTTGTTGCTTCCACGCCGCGCCGTATCGTCTATGGATTTTGATAATTCGGAGGCTACAGTCTCAACGCACAAATCTCTTGCGATTTCTAGTGCAATCCAAGCGAGGAGGACAGTTTTTGATCGTGGACCGAATTAGACAATCAAGTTTGAAGAGCCGTTCATAGGGATTTACAAGAGACTATCTCCTCTTAAAAACCGGAATAGTTTGGAGTCCAGTGTTGTATACGAGCAGGTATAAACTTTTAAACCCCCTATGAATGGTTTGTTAAAAACACAACGCTAAAGCAACGTCTTGAATGTAGAGACGAAAAATTTTAAACTTCTGTTGCGTCTTGGGTGCGAGTTCTCCGTCCACCCAGCCTCGCCCGACGCCGTTTTGGGGCAATCGTTGACTGTGACGCTTCCGAACCACTCCCAATTTTTGGTCATCTCGAAAACTTCCCCTCCCTCTACGGCTCTTCAGTGGCCTTTCCCTTCCCAGACGTTTAACAAGGCTTTCCTTTTGTTTACACCAACGCCAGTCCATTCAGGCCAAGTCCATTTTCCCTTGCCAAGATATACCGGATGCTCGGATCAGGTATTCCGTGAAACTGAACATCCCCCATTATCCATCTGTTGTGATGGCTGCTAAGCATCTTAGCCGAAGGAAACCGATTGTGGGGGAGTGTCTGGGAGTGTGATGATTCAATATGGTGTGGGGATGGGAAGATTGTTGAAAAGTTTGTGATGGAGCAGTCAGTGCCCCCTTACCTGTTTGCATTTGCAGTTGGAGAGTTAGGTTATCGGGAGGTGGGGCCGAGGACTAGGGTGTATTCTGAATCGGTCCCTGGTGTTTTGGATGCAGCAGCGAGGGAATTTTCAAACACAGAGGAGATGATTAAGGTAGGAGAAGGGTTGTTTGGGCCATGAATGGGAGAGGTTTGATTTGTTGGTTTTGCCGCCTAGTTTTCCATATGCTTGGATGGAGAATCCAAGGATGACGTTTCGTCAATAATTTGTTACTTCTGCAAGTGGTTTCTATAAAAGTTTCCGAAACAAATTTTCCATGAGAGAAAATTGGTAAAGCTGTCAAACTCTCTTTTAAGCTGTTTTGTTTAAATGAAGACTAGGTTCATCTTGCCTGTTCTCTCACCCTTTGTTATGTTTGGAGATTGTAGGGTTTCACAACATATGCGAAGTGGCGAATAGTTGAGGCTGTGCAAGGAAAGGATAGGGCTGTTCTAAATATTGGGATTGGATGGAGAGGGCTTGTTGAGGAAGCACAGGTTTGGGGACAACATGGAATTCATGAAACTGAACTAATCAGGAAGGATTGAACCTTGGAATGTATATTCTCAATTTTCCTATGAGAAAGGATTCCAGTTTTTGTGGCGCATTGAGAGACAAATACACTTATTTTACTTGTGGTCCCATCTTTTTTGCTATTTTATTCCTCTATACCTTCAAAAATGGCTTTAATTGGTGTACTTTTTGCCTAATATGTATGGATTGGAAGCCTGCTTTCGAGGAGTTCTTGAGAAAGTATATTGCGACATTCAAGTTTCAATCATTCGACACTGATACGTTTCTTGATTTCCTCAAAGTAAACATTCCTGGCATTGAAGATCATATTGACATAGAAGTACGGACTGAGGTCACTGGCATACCTCCAGATGTAATGGAGCCTTATTCCAATATCTACAAAAAGATTGTCTCTGGCTATTGAGTTTAAGCTAGGCAGGATGCCAAATGAAGATGAAGTTGCTAATTGGGGTGGACAAGAATGGGACCTTTAACTCGAAAATTTTCCCAAATCCGTAGAAGTTTCAAAGGTACTATGTGACGAACTATGTCTTAAAATATTATTACTTTAATATTTGTGAAAAAAATTGAAATTTTCTTATTAAATAATTTATTATAAATATAACCCATAAAATGAAAAAAATGATCACCACTCATACTAAAAATAAAATTAATTCAAAACTTTATCGTTTGAAAAACACAACTATAAAATTCCAAGTCAAAGCGACCACTATAATTTGAAAATATCTAACATAATATAAAAAATTTTAACTTTTCAGTCACCAAAACCAGTGCAATAAAGTTAGAGTAAATAGTTTTAAAATGTGCATAATAAATTTCGTAAACTACAAGGTCCTTGAGTTTGCACTGCCACTGGCCCTAGTCATCACCTCTCGTCTCTTTAATAACATTATCTGCATCGATCAAGTCTATTGAGTCTAATGATTCAACATGCAAAAACCGTGTATAACAAGTAATGCGTAACAAAAATTCATGCAATTTAAATATAGCTCGTACATAGCATAATATAAGAATAAATATGTATCAAGCGACTTTCCTCCATAAACATTTTCATAAAAATCATATTTTCGTGCTCGTTATAGTAATCGTAATCATAAATAATTTTGCGTAGAGTTTTGTTTAATGCAAGTAGCTCATAATATAAATCGTTTGATAAAACTAACAACAGTACTGGGCCGGCAGAGATCACCACAGCCCTTGGAATTGATGTCCATTCCTTAACATAACATAATTTCTTCGAAGAGGTTGGAGAGGTCCCAGGATAAGTTCTCCGGCTTCCAAACTCATAACATAATTTGGTCACAAGACAAATCACATACCTCAAAAATAATTATTTTGTATGTCATACATATTTACGAAAATCGTAAACCTCATTGGATCGTCTCCGGACATGTTGTCCTAACATATTGAAATTTATACCCAAAACAGCCTCTAAGGCGCATTCGGACACATACGATTCCTGAATTAAATAAAACCACTTAGGACGTACCAATCGACTCGAGACTCGACCCAAATGTAAAACACATCCTAACCTACTCTCCAAGGCCTTAAATCAGCCTCGAACCATACCCGAATCCGGTGCCATGAACCACGAACCATAAAGACAGAAGTTACCTCAAAGAGCGACACTATGGCACCTATGCGTTTCATACGACTTCCTACTGATTCTAACTCAAACCAAGCCCTAGACTCGACCTTTATACATAAATACTCTGGTCTAGCCCGTTCCAATCCATATAAACGCACAGCCCCTTAAACCACACCAACATGTGGCCCTAAGTCGCGCACCTTCATACGCATAGCCTATAGTCACGACTCCAGCCCTTATGCTAGCCAACCAAACCCTAGCCAACCCATACCAGGTCTACCTCTGGACCTTAAGACCCTGCCTAGACCCTAACCACGAGCCCCGGTCCAACCTAGCACCCAAATCGACGTAAACCCGCGATCATGCCCTTGTATGCGCGGTTGCGCTTGTTTCACTTTCTGCCGCACCAGCAGCTGCTCGACCCATCTTGGACCACTTTTTAACATCTAAACACAACCTATAACATAAAAATATGTAGCAGAAAGCCCTAGGTTTTGTCCAGCGAAGTCTACGATAAGAAACTCGAAGAAAACATAGGAGTTTATGCATATATCTTATCAAATAGTTGTTGTAACAATCTAGAGTACATATGATCAAACCAACAAGTTTTCATGCATAATTTGTATCAAAATAAATTATATAACATAATCGACACATAAAAGAAAGGTTTAGACATGTCTTTGCGTTAAAAATTTACGAAATATTGATAACCGTTACGAGGAAGAACGGAGACGGTTTATTGCGTTTCCTTGCTTCAAAAGTGGCTAAATTTATCAAAGAACGTCGTGTGATGGATGACTTAAGCTATTGTTGGAAGAAGAATAAAAAACTCCAAGCACTAGCTTAAAAAAATTTTTTGGTCAACCCTTAGTGTGTGTTTAGTGTGTGTTGTGTGTGGCTTGTGAGTTGTGTGTTTTACTTCTAGGGTAGGACTCTTCCTTCTATTGAAAATATTGACTAGGGTTTTAGTTTAATTAATCAAAGTTTTAAATCACAATTAGGTCCTCCAACTTTTTAAAATTTGCCAAATTAAGAGTACTTAAAATCTTAAACTCTACACATAAATTAAATACTAACTGATTTAATTAATTAAATCATAAAATAATTATTAAAATACTGTATTTCGAGTTGAAGTATTTAAATCTCTTATTTTTCGAAATTTGCTAATTAAAATGCTTAACATTTCTATTTTACTTGATAAATTAAATTTAGCTATAAAATGCTAAATTCATAATTTCTTTAAAATACTTAATTTCACGGCTTAAAATAAAAATATAACTTAAAATTTTAACACCTCAATCGTCTTCGATTTCTTTTCTCGGTCCGACATTTAATATTCGTCTGAAAACTAAAACTCAAGAAAGATTTTAAATTGCATAATAAAACAAATAAAAATATACACTTAAAATAAATTAACACATAGCATGTATCACCTAAATTATTAATTAGATAAATAAATTATTTCAATTATACATAGGGTTTACGTATACTGGTTTTTAGGCACTACGGTTCCTCTCTCCCTAAATAAATTTCGTCCTCAAAATTTAGGCTTACCAAAAAGCTCTCTGAACCGACATCCTCGTCTTCTCTCTTGTCGATCTAAAATCTGAATAAGTCTCTCCTCATATGACATGTTTGGTGATAGCTGTAACGGTTCAAAGCTTAGTACATGTAAAGGATTCGACACGTACTTCCTTAGCATAGAGACATGGAACACATTGTGTACACAAGCCAGATTCAGCGGCAGTGCTACACGATAGGCTATTGTTCTTACTTTTTCAAGAATCTTTATTGGTCTTATGATTCTGGGACTTGCCTTTCTCCCAAATCTCATAACACCCATCATAGGTGTTATTTTTACGAATACATGATCTCCTACGGAAATTTCAAGGTCCCTCCTTCTCTTGTCAGCATAGCTCTTCTATCGACTCTAAACAATATTCATCATGTCCCGGGTTTTGATCTCTGGACCAAGTTTTGATCTCTCGCCGACCTCATCCAAATGAATAGGCGATATACACTTCCTTCCATATAATACCTCATAGGGACCTATGCTTATAGATGACTGGAAACTGTTGTTATAGGTGAACCCCACTAGATGTGGCTTCAATTCTCAATTTTCATGGAAATCGATCATGCATGCATGCAGTAAGTTTTCAAAAATCTGTATTAGCCTCCTAGGCTGGCCATCTGTCTGAGGATGAAATGCTGTACTAAATAGCAATTTCGTCCCTATTGCTGAATGCAAACTCTTCCAAAAGGACGACGTGATCCCGGGTCTCTGTCAGATATGATGGTAGCTGGGATTTTGTGCAGTCTAACTATCTCTAGGTTATATAGTTCTGCATATTGCGTCATAGAAAAGGTCGTCTTTATCGACAAAAAATACACCGACTTGGTAAGACGATCAACAATTACCTAAATGATGTTAGATCCTCTGACTGACCTCGGCAAATCGACTACGAAATCCATGGTATTGTTCTCTCATTTCCACTCAGGGATAGGAAGAGGCTTGAGCATCCCTGCTAGTCTCTGATAATCTGCTTTCACCTGCTTGCAAGTTAGGCATTTAGATACAAAGCGTCGAATGCCTCGTTACATTCCTGCCACCAATAAAGAATCTGCAAATCTTTATACATCTTAGTGCCACTTGGATAAATGTAATATGGTGTTGTGTGCGCTTCTGACAATATATCTCCTCCAATCGAACCATCTCTATGCACCCAAATTCTCCCTCTATACCTCACACTCTCATCGCTCACTGTATAATTCTTACGTCCTTATATTCATCTCTCGATCGCCATTTCTGCAATTGCTTATCAGATGTCTGTCCACTACATATATTGTCTATCAAAGCGGACTCTACCATCAAGCTGGATAATCGAGGAGCTCTGCCCTTAAGATAGACCTCGAGATCAAATTTCTGTATCTCTAGCTGTAGAGGTCTCTGTACCGACAGTTGTGACACAAATCCTACTTCCCTACTCAAGGTATCAACGACTACGTTGGTTTTTCTCGGATGATAGCTGATATTACAGTCATAGTCCTTTTGAAATGATCTTAACTTCTAAATTCATTTAATTTACACTAGTTTGTTTTTTCCCCCCTAAACCATGCACAATTAATTCATCATAAGTAAAATAGCATAAATAACCAAATAAATGGATTCCATAATATCCATAATCATTCATGCAAAATAAGTCAAATAAGTAATAAAAGAATAAATTTAAACTCAATCAATTCTAGTATCATACTCGTCTGTAAATAAAAGACATAATCCATAAAACCATCAAAATCTTTAACATATGCAAAATTTCAAGGTCCTCGGGTATGCACTGCACCTCCCGGATGACTTGACTGTCCCCACCTCATGACCCAATATCATCATCACTTGCAACCATTCAAACCTAGTGAGTCTAATGACTCAACATGCACAACTCTGATATAGTAACTAAATAAGTATGCAATCACATGCGTAAAAATTATGTTTACTAAAAATAGCTTTTGTCATGCAAACACAAAAACCTTCAAAAATATGCAATTTTTCGAATCATGCTTAGATATAAAATTTTCCATAAAAATATCGTTTTTAACTGAAGTCCAATCCTCGACACTGACAACATCCAGTCGATTGATCATTCTATAAACCATAGGACTAGGTCGTCGGGTTCAATGTCCACTTATTCGACGATCCCTCCGACTATCATAAAATAACTTCACCGTTCACTTTTTCAACGGATCCATTATTATTGAGATTCTTGCCCTGTTTTCGACGGTTTACTCTCTTTTCATTGCAAGGTCAACTGCCCCCATTTCTCGAACCGACTGCACACGATTCAACTCTATACTTATCCGGACGACCCCGGATTTTGACTTAATAGCAACAACTCGATTCCATAATTTTAAAAAGAACAAAAATGTCCAGAAGCTTATTTAAAATTTCGTCTTAGGACTTATGTTTCAAAAATGGCTCGATTCGCTTACCGAACGACTCTTATACCACCGTTTTCGTGTTTTCGGGCAAACAAATGACTAAACTACCCTTCCGACTCGAACCAACCCGAGATCAGACTTTCATTAACATCCTAAGACCCAATTTATACTGCTGGAAGTCCCCAAACCCAAGCCAAAACCGAAGCATGATTCAAAATTTTAACTTAGGCCCAGTTCGTCTCTATTTTGACACGGAGAAATTACGACCCCGAACGGACCACAGCTTGAAACGACCCCGAACCAGGCCCTAGACCTCTTCCTTAGACCCTAACCAAGACCATTATCAGGCCCTTTTAGACTCATACCAAACTCCCTAAGCACTAGACCTCTCACATCAGCAGCTCACCACGTGCATCCCTTGTATGCAGTGGGTCTCGCACGCACCAGCGGCTGTTGCATCCTTTGGCTTGACTCTTAGCTCGCACCAGCCCCTCACCAGGACCCTAAGGCACGGCCCAAGCCCTTGGTCCAGCCCTTTACACCATCCTCTTAGCCCTAGGACCGCACGCACCAAAACAAGACAACAAGTGCAACTCTTGGTGTCACGGCAACAGCGTTGTACTAGCTTGTCCAAGCCCTGACTGAACCCTTCCTAGACCTTCCTAGGACCCTCATCCTTCCCTTCATACCTTGGTTAGGGCCCCAACCCCATGCAGTCCCCTTGGCCATAGGGACCCCAACCCGTCCCCTTTTTCCCTCTCGGCCTGCACACAAATTGCGTGCATGGTGGTGATGCCCTTGTGGCCCCTCTTTTGGCTTTTGTCCTGTTTAGATCGACTACTGAATCCCTTGGTTTGCATCCCTCCTACAACAATTCTCAAAACTTCAAGAATCCTTTATGAAAACATGAGATTCACATGGATGAAACTTAAAATCATCATCCTCATGAATTTTCACACAAATAGAATACATGCAATATTATGGATTGAATGGTCCACAAAGAAAGGTTGAAAACATGCCTTGATCGTTTATGCTTACGAGAAACAAGCGATGACGCGACGAGAGACGAACAGGTTACGAAACTTCCTTCCTTTCTTTGGCTATGGTGTTTGGCCACCCTAGAATCTGGAGTGTGTTTGTTGTGTGTGCTGAAGGTGTAGGAGGCGTGTTGTTATGGGTGGTAGGCTAGGGTTTTTAATTAGGTAGCCGGTGGGCTTTAGGTGAAGTTTAGGGCTTTTAATTATTTTAATTACTTTCCACTAATCTGAGCCCATTAAGGAGTTAATTAAATAAATAATTAATCTACTTGAAATCCAAGTGATAATTAAAATTATTTGGTGTTACTAGTTCCCAGTACCGTAACACTACAAGAAAAACGCCTCACGACAATGATGAAAAACCGTTGTCGTAGTCCTTCTAAAACTATTGTTAAAAGCTGTGTTGTCTAAAGAGAAGCTCAAAGATTGTTTTTGCCTTAAAAAACAACAGTTTTACAACGGTGAAAAGCCGTTGTCTTTGCCCGAGAAACAACGGTGAAATATCGTTGTCTTTGACCGCAACTTTTAACAACACAGCTTTTAACAACGAATTGAAAATACCTACGACAACAGTGAAAAACCGTTGTCTTTTTTCAAGAAAAAACAAAAAAATAATAAAATTTATTTTATATTTTTCAGTATTATAAATCATTCAAAATTCGAAATAAAATTTAATATACAATTTTTATAAATTATTATAAATCACTATATTTTCAAAATTCGAATTATATTTCTATGTACACTAAAAATAGATCTATACATTAATCTTGATAAACTTGGAATCTTCCCTTCAAAATATATTAGCACCCGACTCGAACTACTACTAATTTCACAACTACACTTTCTTGATCCGAGATTTTTCATAAAAGCCACAACCATCTCTTTTCTTAGTAGCCGCCGACATCCAGCTAAGCCCATTCTAGCTCCTAAAAAGGTGTCATCGTGCGTCTCAAATACAAATCTCAGTGGACAATCATTTTCATTGGCCTGTCACTTCCAGAACAAGGGTTTGTACAAAATCAATGGATGAGGTACCAGCCTGAGTATGCACTGCATACGAACAATGTAGAAGATATCATCACCTAATGCCAAACCTTGCAACAAACAAACTTTTTCCAACATGTCAGACCGTGCAACTGTTTCATGAAAAGCGGCAACTGATACCATCTAGAATATAGGGAACCACAAGATAAATGCAAAATAACCTCACTGGGCATCAACTGCAATCCCATTCTTAGCTGTTCCTTGAGCTCCAAATATTTTCTTTTATATCATAAATTGAGCTGTTGAGAGTGAAGTTCACCAGGATCTGAGGTATATGTAAGATCATTGCTGCAGTAAACGCATCATTTATCATTGTAGAAGAATCCGAAGAGACATCTGAAACAAATCCCCCATTTCTTCTGAAGTCTTTCCATGATCTACCAAGATCCCCGGATGAACTCGTCTACAGCATCCATTTCTTGCTCTTTCCACCCACCTTTTTCTTTCAAGAACAGGGTTCAAAACAGAGAAGGAAAGAGAAGTTAGCAGGGTTATCACAGATTCGATTGAAAATAATAATTTCAATCAGGAAATATCAATAAAAATAAACCTTTATTTGAGTTTATTATGAACGATTGTGGTAGCCGCATGTTTAAATTTTGAGTCCAGTTTTGGGGTAATAAAGAATGAGTAGATAGATTCAACACAAACAAAAGATTTTGAATGAACTGAATACATCTCGTACGCATGCTAAATCGAAAAAGACAGTAAATCTAGTGGGTGCAAGCAGTAAATGCCTTCTAATTCACTTTTTATTTAGCTGCATTACTGAAGAAAAGAGAAGAAAAACACGAGAGGAACATAGATTTCATAGCTTATAGATTAATGAAGCGCGAAATATTATTTCAAATTATATAAACTTGAAACAGTACCATTTAACTTATGCAACCAAGAAGAAAAAAGATAGACTTTTCGCTTAGCTTACGAGGTCATCTTTATCAGATTTCTTGAGGCATCAACGCCTTAACCCATTTTCCTCAAGTCCTCATTTGCTGTCTAGAGGCTAGGCCTTTGTGTATATCCTCAAAACTCAAAAGATCTGGTATCCTCATAAGAGTCCGGGTCATGGATGATCTGAGATACTAAATGGATAGCCCAAATCATAGCCAATATGTCGGGTACTCTCCTCATCACCCGGGCATTTATTATCTTCCCGGACAATATTAAGAGCCCGGGCGCTCATGCAAGCTCCCGGAAACTTTTATCCGAGCTGCCTCGAGAAGCGCACCACACTCGAGTGTATAGGTATGGGCTGTCTTATATAGCTCAAAAATTTAATTGTTAAATTACTTAATAAGTTTAAAATGATTTTTAGCGGTGCATGATTTATGAATTTGCATTATTTTAAATTATTTATGTTTATGTGATGTACGTTAAAATGTTTTCTTGAGTTTCATGTCAAGAGATTATTCGATGCAAGATCAAGGAAAGGAGACCAGCGACGATTTTGACGATTTTAAAATGTTGTATTTTATTTTAAGTTAGGATTGAGACATTTAAAATGATTTATTAAGTTGTTAGCCTTTTTTTAAAACCTAATTTATCTATTAGGTGATTTTTATGATTTTAAACTTTTAAAGATTTAGTACTTGTGCATTTTATTTTAAATTAGGGGATTTTTCTAGAGGTTAGTAGAGAGTTAGTATTTTAATTACTTTGTTAATTAGGTAATTAAGCAATTATTATTCTCCCTAATTACCTATTTACACGCACACACCCATATTTGCACACGCACTCTTCGGCTAATGCACACACACACACCTTTCATTCCATTTCTTTTCATTTCTTTGAGAGCAAAGTTTAGGGTTCTTAAGGTTATCAGCAGCCGCCCCCTTTCCCTTCAATTTTCAAGCAATTTTCGTGAGTTTTCTTCAAGAAAATCGAGCCACAATCGATCCGGTTCAACACTCGCACTCGTTCCGCTTCGGTATCGTCGTATCGTGAGTTTTAAATATCAAAAGACATGTATAAACTTTTGTTTCTGCATCGATCTCGTCATATTATATGTTGTGATGTTTATTATTTGTAAAAATTCATGTATGTTGTGCAAAGTTTTAGCAAAAATTTTTTGAATCGATTTTTGAAATGCTTTTGGATCTAAAAACTCAAAATTTGCTGTCATTTTAAATAATGCGATTTTTCGGTCGATTTTCTGGAAAAACCTTAAACATATAAAATGTAAAAGTTTTTGATACCTTCGATTTGACAGTAAATTCGAAATTTTTGGACAAGAAACGAGTGAGTTATGATTGTTTTCGTGGAACTGCTCAAACTGAGTTTTTATGAAAATGTGTTCTTGACGTGTTTTGAAGTTTTATGGTTACGGGCTTCGTTGGGGATCGATGGGTGATCGATGCTGCGTTTAAGTATGTTGGGTATGATGTTGAGATTGTTTTTCGTGCTTCATCTCGTGTCGATAGGCACGTGGTGTCATTATAAGTCGTAGATAGCGTTTTGGGTGTCGAAATTTCGCGTCCACGGGTTGTGTTGCATTGTTTGTGATGTATCATTGTTTTGGGATGTTTGGGTCGTTTGTATGGGTTGAGTCAATGCCCTAGCATTCTAGGATGGGTCTCGAGGTGTTGGTTCACTGTCCGTATGATCGAGTTAGGAGGATTAAGCCTCAAGTGTAGTGATTTCCGTTGGTTTACAATTCCAGAAGGTACACAGACCCGTAGCCGTACCATGACACGGGGTCCGTGCCCTTGTTTCTTCCGAGGTTAAAATTTCAAAGTCTACGCGGACTCGGAGCCGGACCATAACACGAGGTCCGTGCCTTTGTTAATTTCCGTAGGTTGAGTTGCCGCGTCCTCCATTGCTTGGGAAATGTTCACACACCATTTTAGAGTTTGTTTCGGAGTTTGTTGTCTTGGTTAGTATGATTAAACGAGGTCAAGTCCTCAGTGCTCTAGAACGTCATAAGCCATTTATTTACTTCGGGGTTGAGTACGAGTAGTACGTATAAGTTATGAAAGCTAAGCACTTGATTATATGTTAGTATTTGCAGCAGTGGCCCCAAGAGAGATCCAACGAATCCCTCAACGCCAAGTAAGTATATTCGACGTGCAAAATAAAATATTTTATGTTTTTGAGGTATGCTAATTGTCTTGTGACCAATGATGAACGGGTTTGGAAGTCGATGAACATGACCGAGGACCTCTCACCCCGGAAAAGCATGACCAGGTTTAGATCGGGATTGGAAAGATGTAAAGCATGACCAGGTACCAATCCACCCGGTAAAGCATGACCGGGGATCTCATGTATATGGTAGTGGATTTTTCCCTGCCAGCCCAATACTGTGGTTTAGTCTAATCAGGCGCATCTATGTATGGGTCACTTGCTTTGAAACATATCTCTATGCAAAATGATGAAGTTTATGCATGTTCAAGTATGTATGATGCAAATATGTTTATGAAAAGTTTTATGATGTTGAAACGTCTATGTTCATGTTGTTTCATTCAAATTTCAAGTATGTACGCTCTACTTTTAAGTTGCATGTGGTTTTATTACCTATTACTTGTTACCTCCAGTTTATACATGTTGAGTCTTTAGATTCACTAGACTTTATCGATGCAGGTGAGGACGAGCATGAGGAGACAAGCGGTGGGGACCAGTGAGCCGACTCGGTCTGTGAAGGAGGCTAAGCCCGAGGATCGCCCATGTTTTTAAGAATATTTTTATGCATGTTGTTTCAAATACTCTGATTTTCATGAAGTGGTTTATAATGTTTAAACGATTATTACTTTGGCAAACTTGGTTGTAGTTGTTTTTATTTCAAATGTTTTTAGACGAGCTGGTTATTTTAACACAATTTGAAAGTTTATTTTGTATTTAAGAAAATTTTTATTTTTCCGCATATTTTAAGTAGTTTAAAAGTACGGTACGTTACAATTGGTATCAGAGCGGTGTTCTCGTAAAGGGTTATGCCTACTGTCAGTTGCGAGAAGCTCACGAATTCACACCTCAAGTCTGTAAGTTTTAAAGTTTTAAAATTCTTTCATGTAGTATGCACAAAGTCATGATTTCTGCATTGTACATGTTTTAAGTTCTAAATTTCGTGCATCTTATGACGTAGAATCGTGCGCGGAGCAGGAGAGGAGGATAGAGAGTCCCAGAATGAGGAGAGGGCCACTCCTCCTCGTCCACCGCCAGACATGCATGCTCAGATGCTTGCAGGAATGACTCAGTTCTTCACACAGTTTGCGGGAAACAATGCTGCAGTTGACACAGGGGCGAGGCCCAGACCTGAGGCTATGTATGATTGGTTTAAGAGGATGGATCCAAAAGATAGCGGAGGGATGGATTAAGTCCATCGAAGTAATCTTTGAGTTTATAGAGCTGTAGGATGCAGACAGGGTCAGGTGTGCTACATTCCTTCTGATCGGAGACGCCAGACTATGGTGGGAAAACGCATCAGTGTCTGTGAACTTGCAAACACTGACATGAAATGGGTTCAAGGAGGTCTTTTACTCCAAGTACTTCACTGAGGAAGTACGTTCTCGCCTGACCAAGGAATTCATGACGGTGCATCAGGGAGACATCAGCGTAGCTGAGTTTGTTATGAAGTTCAAAAAGGGGTGTCACTTTGTGCCCCTAATTGTAAATGATGCCCGAGAGAAGCTGAGGCATTTTATGGATGGTTTGCGGCCGATCTTGCGCTGTGATGTGAGAGTTGCTGGTCCTGTTACTTATGCCGTTGCCGTATCTAGAGCCTTGGAGGCAGAGCAGGACCAAAGGGACATCGAGAGTGATAGGAAGGTCAAGAGGCCCTATCAAGCTCCCCAGCAGCAGCAGCAGCGACCCCAGTTTCAGAGGCCCTTCCAGGGACAGCAGGGGAAGAGGCCATATCAGGGACCGCCGAAAGGCAAGGGTCCTATTCCTCACCAGAAGGCTCCACAGAAGCCCGGTGAGTACCCAGTATGCCCAAAGTGCCACTGCTAGCATCCGGGACAGTGTTTATGAGGATCAGGCAAGTGCTTCAAATGCGGAGCCAGCGATCATATGTTGAAGGACTACCCACACTAGAGGCAGCCGACCCAGGGGAGAGTGTTCGCCATGCAGGCAGAGGAGGCGAACCCAGACACGACCCTGTTGATTGGTAACTTAATTATTTCAGCACCGCATTATTTTATTTGCTATGCATGTTTCAAATTTGATTTGGGATTTTTAGTGTGCTAGTTAGTATTTTTGGTGACTCTGTGTAGAAATTGCCTACTATGCTTGAGTTTAAGATGTGTATTTCGGGATATAAGTTTTGTTTTGTGCTAACATCTCTCAGGAAATATTTTCATTAAGAGAGTCGCCACGAAGGCCCTAATAGATTCCGGGGCCACTCACTCTTTTATTTCGGAGACGTTCGCTAATCATTTGGACATCAAGTCCATTGGACTCGACGTGAACTATTCAGTGACAGTCCCATCAGGAGAAGAGCTATCAGCTACTAGCGTGGTTAGAGACATTGATCTAGAACTGCAGGGCCACCTAGTGTATGCTGATTTTATTGTATTGTCGATGCCAGAATTTGGTATTATCTTGTGAATGGACTTGTTGATGAAAAATAGAGTCCTTATTGACTTTCAGAAAAGGTCAGTACTAGTAAGGTCGTTAGGCATGGAGCAGTTTCTTTTTGAGCCGGACAGATGGAGAAGTTTCTCTCGCATGATCTCTTGCATGCAGGCACAGAGGCTTATTCATAAGGTGTGTCAGGCTTTCTTGGCCATCATTATTTCTGCACCTGACGTACCCACTCCTTATATATCTGACGTACCAGTAGTCAGGGATTTTCCTGATGATGTCACAGGCCTTCCACCAGAGAGAGGGAGGTGGAGTTTGCCATTGATCTTATGCAAGGCACTGTGCCAATCTCTAAGGCACCGTACCGTTTAGCTCCAGCTTAGATGTTAGAGCTCAAGCAGCAGATTCAGGAGCTCTTAGATAAAGAGTTCATCCGCCCAAATTTCTCACCATGGGGCGCACTAGTACTCTTCGTAAAGAAGAAGGATGGGAGCATGAGGTTGTGTATGGATTACCGAGAACTAAACAAGGTAACGATCAAGAACAAATACCCACTACCAAGGATCGATGACTTATTCGATCAGAAGCTACAATGTTCTCTATGATAGATCTACAATCAGGGTATCATCAGCTGAAGGTAAAAGATGCATATGTTCATAAGACAACCTTCAGAACTAGGTATGGGCATTATGAGTTCTTAGCAATGCCGTTTGGATTGACGAATGCTCCAGTGATTTTTATGGACCTCATGAACCGAGTATTTCAGCCCTTCCTAGATCGGTTCGTCATAGTGTTTATTGTCGACATTCTCATTTACTCGAAGAGCCATGAGGAGCACAATCAGCACTTGAGTACAGTTTTGCAGGTCTTGCAGAGTCGCAAGTTGTTTGCAAAATTCAGTAAGTGTGAATTTTGGTTGGAGAAGGTAGCGTTTTTGGGTCATATAATTTCTAGTAGTGGCATTGAGGTGGACCCAGCTAAGGTAGCAGCAGTTAAAGAATGGGTTGAGCCGAAGAATGCGTCAGAGATTTGCAGTTTTCTAGTCTTAGTAGGCTACTACATGAAATTTATTCAAGGATTTTCTTCGATAGCGGTGACACTCACTTCATTGACTAAAACGAATGCTAAATTTGTATGGAGTGATGAATGTCAGAAGAGCTATGATACTTTGAAGCAAGCTCTTATTTCAGCGCCAGTGTTAGCCATGCCAGCAGGGAAAGGCAATTTTGTGCTTTACACCGATGCTTCTAAGCTTGGTTTAGGCGCAGTGTTGATGCAGCATGGGCGGGTTATAGCTTATGCCTCCAAACAGTTGAAGGTGCATGAAAAGAACTACCTGACTCATGATTTCGAGTTAACAGCCGTTGTCTTAGCGTTGAATATTTGAAGACATTATTTGAACGACGAGAAATGCCAGGTATTTACTGATCACAAGAGTCTCAAGTATTTCTTCACGCAGAAAAGAGCTGAATATGAGACAAAGACGGTGGTTGGAGTTAGTGAAAGACTACGATTGCAAGATTAGCTACCACCCAGGGAAAGCTAATGTGGTGGCAGATGCTTTGAGCAGAAAAGTTGCAGTCGTAGCATAGTTGTCAGTGCAGAAATCTCTTCAGTCAGAGATTCAGAAGTTTGGCTTGGAAGTTTATCCTAAGGGCAAGGCTCCTAAGCTGTCGAATCTGATAGTCCAGTCTTCTTTGCTAAATTGAATCCGTAAGGGTCAGCCTTCGGATGAGCAGTTACAGAAATGGAGACTGAAGGACGAGACCAAGGACAGTGTACTCTACACAGTGTCCGAGAGTATTGTGAGATACAGAGAGAGAATGTGGGTGCCTAGTGTTGATTCTAACAGAGAGGATATTCTGATAGAGGCACATGCATTTCCGTATTCCGTCCATCCAAGAGGTACCAAGATGTAAAAGGATTTGCAGATTTTGTATTGGTGGCCAGGTATGAAGCGAGACATCCGTCGATTTGTGTCTGAATGTCTCATTTGTCAGTAGGTGAAGGCAGAGCATCAGAGGCCAGCATGGATGCTTAAGTCACTCCCTATCCTTGAGTGGAAGTGGGAGTATATCACCATGGACTTCGTTGTTGGTTTTTCAAGGTCAGTCAGAGGATCCAATGCTATTTGGGTTATAGTGGATCGACTTTCTAAGTCGGCACAGTTCTTGCCAATGAAGACAAATTTCTCCATGATGCCGTATGCAGAGCTCTATATCAGGGAGATAGTTCGATTGCAGGGGATCCCAGTATCTATTGTGTCCAACAGTGACCTGAAATTAACATCGTCCTTTTGAAAGAGTTTACATGCAGCCATGAGGACGAAGTTGCTATTCAGTACAACATTCCACCCTCAAACAGATGGCCAGTCTGAGCGTGTAATTCAGATTTTGGAGGATTTGTTGAGAGCTTGTGTGATCGATTTCCGTGGTAATTGGGAATCAAAGCTACCTTTAGTGGATTTTACCTACAACAACAGCTTCCAATCATCTAAAGGTATGGCTCCCTACGAGGCACTGTATGGAAGGAAGTGCAGATCGCCAATTCATTGGGATGAAATCGGGGAGAGATCAGAAATTGGTCCAGAGATTGTACAGCAGACTGCAGATGTGGTGGTTAAGGTTCGAGACAGAATGAAGACCGCCCAGAGTCGTCAAAAGTGCTATGCTGACAAGAGGAGAAGGGATCTTGGGTTTGCCGTAGGTTACCGCGTTATCGTAAAGATAGCACCTATGAAGGGTGTTATGAAATTTGGGAAGAGAGGCAAGCTTAGTTCGAGATTTATTGGTCCGTTCGAGATTCTTGACAAAGTTGGGACACTAGCTTATCGTGTAGCCCTACCGCCGAATCTGGCCAGTGTACACAACGTGTTCCACGCCTCGATGCTGAGGAAGTACCTAGCGAACCCTTCGCATGTGTTGAGTTTTGAACCGTTACAGCTTGCTCCAGATCTGTCATATGAGGAAAGACCTGTCCAAATCCTAGACCGACACGAACGGAGACTTCGGAATAAAGTGACCAGGCTGCTCAAAGTTCGGTGGCTAAATCAATCAGTGGAGGAGGCCACTTGGGAGACCGAGGCAGATATGAGAAGTCGCTTCCCGGAGTTGTTTGGTAAGACGTAATTTCGAGGACGAAATTTATTTAATTGGGGGAGGAACTGTAAAGCCAAAAATCAGTACACGTAAAACCCATGCATTTATTTATTTGTTAAAATATTTATTAAGTTTAAAATGATTTTTAGCGGTGCATGATTTATGAATTTGCATTATTTTAAATTATTTATGTTTATGTGATGCACGTTAAAATGTTTTCTTGAGTTTCATGTTTCAGGCGATTATTCGATGCAGAATCGAAGAAAGGAGACCGACGAAGATTTTGGCGATTATAAAATATGGTATTTTTTTTTAAGTTAGGATTGAGACATTTAAAATGATTTATTAAGTTGTTAGAATTTTTTAAAGCCTAATTTATCTATTAGGTGATTTTTATGATTTTAAACTTTTAAAGATTTAGTACTTTTGCATTTTATTTCAAATTAGGGGATTTTATTAGAGGTTAGTAGGGAGTTAGTATTTTAATTACTTTGTTAATTAGGTAATTAGGAAATTATTATTTTCCCTAATTACCTATTTACACGCACACACCCATATTTGCACACACACTCTTCAGCTAATGCACACACACACACCTTTCATTTCATTTCTTTTCATTTCTTTGAGAGCAAAGTTTAGGGTTCTTAAGGTTATCATCAGCTGCCCCCTTTCCCTTCATTTTTCTAGCAATTTTCGTGAGTTTTCTTCAAGAAAATCGAGCCACAATCGATCCGGTTCAACCCTCGCACTAGTTCAGCTTCGGTATCGCCGTATCGTGAGATTAAAATATCAAAAGGCATGTATAAAATTTTGTTTCTGCATCGATCTCATCATATTATGTGTTGTGATGTTTATTATGCATAAAAATTCATGTATGTTGTGCAAAGTTTGAGCAAAAATTAGTTGAATTGATTTTTGAAATTCTTTTGGATCTAAAAACTCGAAATTTGTTGTCATTTTAAATACTACGATTTTATGATCAATTTTTTGGAAAAATTTTCAACATCTAAAACGTTGAACTTTTTGAAACCTTCGATATGACAACAAATTAAAAATTTTTGGACAAGAAACGAGTGAGTTATGATTGTTTTCGTGGGATTGCTCAAACTGAGTTTTTATGAAAATGTGTTCTTGACGTGTTCTTGAAGTTTTATGGTTGCAGGCTTCGTTGGTTATCGACGGGTGATCGCTGTTGCATTTAAGTATGTTGGGTATGATGTTGGGATTGTTTTTGGTGCTTCATCTCGTGTCGATAGGCACGTGGTGTCATTAGAAGTCGTAGGAAGCGTTTTGGGTGTCAAATTGTTGCGTTCACGGGTTGTGTTGTATTGTTTGTGATGTATCATTGTTTTGGGATGTTTGGGTAATTTTTATGGGTTGAGTCAATGCTCTAGCATCCTAGGATAGGTCTCGAGGTGTTGGTTCACTGTCCGTATGATCGAGTTAGGAGGATTAATCCTCAAGTGTAGTGATTTTCGTTGGTTTACAATTCCAGTAGGTATACGGACCCGTAGCCGGACCCTGACACGGGGTCTGTGCCCTTGTTTCTTCCAAGGTTAAAATTTCAGAGTCTACACGGACCAGGAGCCGGACCATGACACTGGGTCCGTGCCTTTGTTAATTTCCGTAGGTTGAGTTTCCGCGTCCTCCATTGCTTGGGAAATGTTCACACACCATTTTAGAGTTTGTTTTGGGGTTTGATGTCTTGGTTAGTATGATTAAACGATGTCAAGTCCCCAACGCTCTAGATTGTCTTAAGGCATTTATATACTTCGGGGTTGAGTACGAGTAGTACGTATAAGTTGTGAACGCTAAGCACTTGATTATGTGTTAGTATGTGCAGCAGTGGTCCCAAGCGAGATCCAAAGAATTCCTTAACACCAAGTAAGTATGTTCGACATGCAAAAGAAAATATTTTATGTTTTTGAGGTATGCTAATTGTCTTGTGACCAATTATGAACGGGTTTGGAAGTCGGTGAAAGTGGCCGAGAACCTCTCCACCCCGGTAAAGCATGATCGGGTTTAGATCAGGATTGGAACGCGGTAAAGCATGACCAGGGACCAATCCACCCGGTAAAGCATGACCGGGTATCTCATGTATGTGGTAGTGGATTTTTCCCTGCCAGCCCAGTACTGTGGTTTAGTCTGATCAGACGCATCTATATATGGATCACTTGCTTTGAAATATATCTCTACTCAAAATGATGAAGTTTATGCATGTTCAAGTATGTATGATGCAAGTATGTTTATGAAAAATTTTATGATGATGGCACGTCTATGTTCATGTTGTTACGTTCAAGTTTCAAGTATGTACGCTCTACTTTTAAATTACATGGGGTTTTATTATGTATTACTAGTTATCTCCAGTTTATACATGTTGAGTGTTTAGACTCACTAGACTTGATCGATGCAGGTGAGGACGAGCATGAGGAGACAAAGGGCGGGGACCAGTGAGCCGACTCGGTCTGTGCAGGAGGCTAAGCCCGAGGACCGCCCATGTTTTTAAGAATATTTTTTTGCATGTTGTTTCAAATACTCTGATTTTCATGAAGTCGTTTATGATGTTTAAACGATTATTACTTTTGGCAAACTTGGTTGTAGTTGTTTTTATTTAAAATGTTTTTAGACGAGCTGGTTATTTTAACACAATTTGAAAGTTTATTTTGTATTTAAATTTTTTTTTATTTTTCCGCAAATTTTAAGTAGTTTAAAATTACGGTACGTTACATGTCTAATCTGTCAGAGTGACATGGATTTGGCGAGTTATAGAAGTCATCAGAAGTAAAAGTATGGACAGCCGCCTTTCCATACTTAGAAGGTGGGCACTGAAAACAAGGTAATGATGAGATTTCCTCCTATAAATAGCAGATATTACTTTCATTTACAGATTCTGGAATTTTGAATTCTGAAGCACTCACATATATCGCTTGTGTTCTTCGCCTTAAACCTGCTAACTTAAGCATCAGAGTGGTCACGCCGGACACCCCTCCGACGCCCATTCACGAGTTCTTTTCCTTGTTTGCAGGTCACAGTTGAAGCCATTATCCCCACTCAAATTTTATTAAACACGAAATTATCCTCATCATCCGGTGGATTGCCCACATATCTCATACCCGATTCATCCGGATATCATCATTGGCGCCATCTGTGGGAAATTGAGTCTAAGCCGTTGATATGGCTCCTACCAGAAGAACTAATCAAGATACTTCCCGAGCTCCTGGAGATGAGGCACTTATATAAGGACCAGGTGGTCCTCCACTTAAAGGACCTCCACCTGTCATTACCTTGTCCCCAGAGGAGTTGGCTAGGATTATATCTGAGGCAATGGAAAAAGCTATCGCTCGAAAAGATCCTTCTCATCATGCTACGCAGTCGGGAGGAGAGCAGGAAAGAGATTAGTAGGTGAGGGAGAAAGAAAAAAGGATGGAAGAGAGAGAATCGAGTGCCGGGTCCAAGTCCCCGACTGTGCTGGAAGAGTTAGAAGAGTTGAGGCAGAAGATGAGGGTGTTGGAGGGACAGATGGAGGGTAGAAGTCGTTCCCGGGTAGTTATTAAGGGATGTCCGTTTTCTGAAGTTATTATCCAGGAACCTCTTCCCGAGAACTTCAAGCCTGCCAAAGTGAAAGATTATGATGACAATGCAGACCCCGAGGAACATCTAGCTCGGTTCGAGAATATGGTCATGTTGCACTGTTATGATGACAGAATTAAGTGCAAGGTATTCTTGACCACTCTGGTTGACTCGGCGTAGAGGTGGTTTGAGGGATTGGCCTCTCAAAGTATTCATTCTTTTGAGGACTTCCAGAAGGTGTTTGTACACCATTTTAGTAGCAGCAAAAAGTACAAAAAGACTGCATTTAGTCTTTTTGAAGTCAAGCAAAGCCCGAAAGAAAGTTTGAGGGCTTATATCAGAAGGTTTAACAGAGTTGCTCTGGATGTCCCCACTTATGCCACCGAGACCAAGACAACTGCATTCACCCAAGGATTGAAGGAGGGTGAATTTTTTCGGTTGTTGACAAAAAAAGTGCCTGGGGACTTTGAGGATTTGTTGTCCTGAGCAGAGAAGTATATTAACATGGAGGAAGCGCAGAAGCAGAAGAGAGAGACAGTAAGAAGAGAGAGAGGAGATCGGGTATCTAAACATGAGGAGAAGGGACAAAAGAGGGGTAATCAGGGGAATTTTTCTCGTCACGTGCCCTTGAAAATTACTCGGGACAGGGAGGTTCACGAATGCAGCAGGGATTTGCCTCCGGATCATCAGCTTACCCGGCCTGAGAAGAGGGGATTCTGCACCCTCCACAAGGTGTTATCACAACACTGAACATTGGAAGGCACTGAAAAGAGATTATGCCCCACCCTCTGATAAGGGGCATAGTCAATCCAGTAAAAAGCCAAGATTGCCACCTTGGACAACTCGGCAGACAGGACTCAGTGCCAGGGGAGATTCAAGAAATGCCTCGAGGGGTGATTCAAGTAGAAGAAGAGATCCAGAACCCGAAAAGAAGAAGACCTGACCCTCTATCATGGGGGTAATCAAGATGATATCCGGAGGCTCTACCGACGGAGATTCCAATCGGGAGAGGAAGTCGAGAAGCAGGAGAGAGTGTATGGATGTGGCAAGAGTAAGGATGAGTGAAGCGATCATCAGTTTTGGCATCGAGGATCTAAAGGGTGTTAAATTGCCTCACAATGATTCCCTGGTTATCCAAGCCCGGGTAGCCAACTATGATATTCTGAGAGTTTTTGTTGATTCAGGCAGTTCCGTCAATGTCATTTTTAAGGATGCCTTGGTACAAATGGATCTGCAGGGTTATCAGTTGGAGAATGTGGAGACTGCGCTTTTCTGATTTGCTGGGCATGTTGTTTATCCAGAGGGGGAGATGGTCCTGCCTTTGACTTTAGGCACCCGGGAGCTTAAGAAAACCGTGATGACCACTTTCACTGTGGTGGATTCCCCATCATCACATAACATTGAAAGGATCGGTTAAGAAGTGAAATGTGTTTAGAAGGGAGGTTGAATAAACACTCACAGATAATGTTCGTTTTTCGTAAGTTGAGTTCAGTTTAATAACCAACTGATACTTAGTATCTCGTTAGACGATGACAATCAGTTTAACTGAGAAAATAGTTCCGGAAGTAAACTGAATGAAAGATAAAATAACTAAAATAAAAGGTAACTGAGGTGAAAAGCACGCGATTTGTTTGTGGATGTTCGGATAATAGAATAACTCCTACGTCACCCCTTCTATCACGAAGATATGATTTCTACTAAAAGACTTTGATCGAATACAATGTTTGTACTGACCCACTTCAGTTTGGTCTTATTAGTGCCAAAACTGAAACTCTTAGTTACAACAGGCTATTTCAGTTCGTGACTGATCTTAGCACAACTTAACAATATAACAAAGATTACAGTGTACTAACAAGCTCAAAGAAGGTAGCCTTGAATGCTACAGATAGAACTTAGTAAGAGCGATCTTTTTATTTCAGCAGAGTAACAACTTGAGTAAAATAGTTGTTCTTGTATCTAGTTCTTCAGCTGCTCTCTTCGCCTATTTATAGGCTTCTCTTCTAACGGTAACTTGATATAATATTTGAATTTTATATCCATTGATTGCCACGTCGATATTCTCCTGACAATCGTACACTGTAGACTGTGAAATGTGGCGTTCCACTACGAGTTGCAGTCTGCTTGTACTGATGTCGGTTGAACATCCCTTTCATTTGATGACGTGTATGGCTGAGCGATCAGCTGATAAAAGTAGCTGATAAGCTTGTGCTGAGTGAATCAACTGATCAGTTTCCAACTCATCAGTCAGTTGTCTTCAGAAATCCAGTTAGGTTCAACTGATCAGTTTCCACCTGATCAGTCAGTTAACTTCGAAGGTTCAGTTCAGCTGGATTCGGTTGCCTTTGATAACTCACGTGATACTTCAGTTAGGCAAGTTGTATAATACGAATACTTGATCAGTTCATCCAATAGATAAATGGTTTGTCAAACAGCCGAAATTAATTTTCCAACAATTTCCTCCTTTTTGGTGTTTGACAACACTAAACGAATGATAACTGATTAGTTAAGCTTATAGACGTCCTTCAAATCGGTTGTAGATAAAATAATAGCTGTCGTGTACAGATTCGTACAATGAAAGAATGAAATAATCTGTATAAATAATTCCATGTACAAATAAATCCTTTAAATCCGTCAACTGATTTGACTGTAGCTTAGGTCTCTATTCCCTCTTTTTGTGAAACGCCTCCATTCTGATAGATAATCTTTTAACATCAGTTGATAGAACTTTAACAGAAGTGGCTACGTCTGAGACTACATTCAACATAGTGGTTTGCATCAAGTCTATCTTTCTGGAAACATATGTCTCCACAAAGTCAACTCTCTTGCTGATTACATCTTGGGTGACGGAGAGACTTTCAGCTAAGCCTCTATTCTTTCTAATATCTTCTACTGCAAGGGAAAGAGAGGTCACGGTAGCATGAACTGCCTTCAGTTTTTCTAAATGGAATACCTCTGCATGTTCCAGTTTTAGAGTATGAGCAAGTTGAGTTCGCTGAATCTGGGAAACGGTAGTAAGTATTTTGTGCAGATTATTCTGAATGTCTTGAATTTCTTCAAGAACTGCATCAAGATCACCAGACGACTGAGGAGGTAGATGTCTAGAAGTTCCAGGTTCTTGTTCTTTGGAGACTTGATCAAAGACCACCAAGGTCCTGTCAGATACAACTGTCTCGGCAATAGTTTGTTCTGGAACAACTGATTCAGTAACCTCTACTTGCGCTGGAGGAGGAGAAGAAGGATCCTGAGTAGCAATTGAACTGTCCCGATGTAGAGGTAAATCTGTGAGACCTTCAGTTGGAAGATCATCAACTGGTGCTTCTGCTTGAGAATCAACTGAAATTTGGGCTGGCTCGTTAGTTGGAATATTTTCAAAATTGAGCAACTAAGCCTTCACATTTTCAGCGATTTCTTTATCTGTGGACTGAGTTGGCACATTAGTTGGATCATCCTGTTGAACGGGCTCTTCAGTTAAGATAGGAACCTCTACAATTGCTTGATCAGTCGAGTGATCAACTGATTTAGAAATGAGCTCCTCTGGTTGAGATTCCTGTACTACTGACTGAATAATTTCATCAATATTTGCAAGTGTTAAGTCAGCTTCTGAGTACAATGGTGGATCAGTACCAGAGGGTTCAAGCACATCCTGAGCTTGCTCTTTATTCGGTGATGAGGGTTCTTCCTCTTCTACTGAAGACCCTCCATGAATATCTAATTCCTGATCTTGTTCCCAAAATCGTATCTGTACATGCAGGGAAGTAAGATCTGAAACCAACTGAGTAAGCACAGCTCGATCATTGTAAGCAGTTGGATTCATCGGAATGTAGGTTGCTTTCAACTTTTCAACTAGTTGAGCCAACTTCTTGGCTCTCATCAGATCAAAGAAATAATTTTTTCTTTCCAAAGCCTGCACAATAGTAGCAGCTTTGACTATCCTCAAAACTATGGCTTCCAACCTGATAAACTTCTTCAGCTGAGACTTTTTCTTCAATTGTTTGGCAAAGGTGTGAGTTCTGTATGTGATCCAAGCCTCATAAGTTTTCAGTTTGGATGCTGCAAAAGCATTGACCTTTTCCCAAATTAGGTCAATATGGGTCTGGATTGCATTTGTTGGCCTGGGCTCTTCAATCATCTTGCCCTTGCCTTTCTCATCAGTAAGAATGTGTGGAATCTTCGGACCCGAACGAGTCGTTTCCACCAGTTCTCGAATAGTGATCTCTTTAGGTCGAGCCTGAGCAAAAATGGTAGGGCGATTGACAGTTTGCAGAGAAAATACGGCCCTGACTGACTCCTTTTCACTTGTTGAGGTGATGACCTTCTTGGATGGATCAGTTGATTGAGGGAACTGATCTCTTGCTGAAACTTCAGCTGGAATGGCTTTTAGAGGAATAGCCTGAATAGGCTGTTGAGCGTCTGAAGGTTTCAGCCTTTCAGTTTGAATAGCTTCCAGCAAAACTATTTGCTTGGTTTTCTGAGTTCTGGGCTTTTTGGTAACTTTGGGAGATGGAGTTTTCTCCGATTCCAATTCACTGACAATCAGCTTCCTGTTGGAGGTCTTCAGCTGTGCCAGAGTTTTTGCCCTTTTCACAGACTTGGGAGCAGCCTGCTGTGCTCCAATCTCCTTTTTGATCTTGACGAATTGACCAGGAGTAAGATCCAGTTTGGCTTTGGGCGACAGAATATTCTTAGTGTTGAAAACTTTGAATTTGGATGATCTTTCAGAATCATCAGCCACCAACCCTTTGATTTTTAGCAAATAGCTCAACTGAACAGCAAATCCTTTGGATTGTTTGGTGGATTGAAACATGTTTTTCAATATGTTGAAGGTGAGTTGCCTCCAGTTGATTTTTCGTCCTGCCATGATAATGGTAAGGGCTTGAAATTTCTCCAAGGTAAGAGCAGTAAAGGATCCTGCCTTTGCCAATAACCCCTTGGCTACAATGTCAGCCAACAACTGAACCTCATGTTTTAGTTCTTTCTTTGGACCGGAAACTTTGATTTTTCGTCCATCAGCGGAGAGTTGTGTCTGCATCTCTTCAATATCTGATGCTTTAACATCAGCAAGGTGTGCCAATCCATCAAACGACAACAAGAATATCTCACCAAAGGAGTCTTCAGATATGGTCAACAACTGACCATTGACAGTAGATGAGATGCTTCCATCCTGATTAATAAATCCACTGGAGTATAAATCGAAAAGCTCCTTTGGATAGATCTCTTGGGAAGATTGTCCCAAGAATGTTCTGAGCCCATCTGATTGAAGCTTCTGAAATACATTCTTGACCTCGGCTTCTTTAATAGATAGGACTGAATCAAAATTGAATGCCATAGCATTCAACATATGCGCTGGAATCTGGTTTGCCATTTGACCTGAATGATTTTCTGTGAAAAATAAGGCTTGAATTTGCTTTTGCTCTGAGAAATTTGGATAAGCGTAAGAAGAAGAACAGAAATGGAGCGGGAAAAGTACTTTTGTACGCGACTGTTTGTATTATTGGACAAATGTCAGTCCATGAAAATTTTGCAATAAAAACGTGTGTTTGTGTGGTAAGAACGTGTGTAGTAAATATGTGGATTATATGAGTCCACGATTCAACTTGTCATTTGCTGAAAGATAGCATTTAATGCTTGACAGATAATCACGTCACTTAATTTGGAATAAAAAAATGGTTAATTTGTCAACGTATGTGAGAAGATTAGTGGAATATCCAACTGAACGATCAGTTGTAAAACTGTGTCCTTTCAGCTGAAGATTTACTAACTTCTGTCTTTTCAGTTAACCTCTTAAGACCAATATTCCCTCTTAATAAATGCATATAAATATTAAGCGAACTTAAGCAAGATTAATTAAATAATATCTTATGCTTGGAAGATTAATCGTCTGCTGCAATGACTGAGCCCTTTCATCTTCCTGGACCCTGCGCTATAAATAGAAGTGGCTCAGTTAGTATCAAAAATATCATTTACGAATATTCAGCCGATAAAATGGCAGGTGCAAGTAGCTCAAGGCTTCCAGATATCGCTGAAGAGTTTATGAACACTGCTCAGGAGAAACGTAAAGTTGATATGGAAGATGAGGTTTTTCATAAAATTCTTCGCTATTGGGAGGAGCTGCAAGGACTCTAGTTCTTCTATGAATGTGGAGAAGTGAGCACTCCTAGAGTGTTGGCAAAGCTGGAAAAGTATAGAGAGCGTTTGCACGTCGCCGAGATGGTGAACCTCTTTGAGGATGGTTATGTCTACTAGTTGATGCTCCACAAGGAGAGGACTATTCTGGAGCGAATAGCTGTTTCTGATAGTTTTCTTAAGACTGCAACTGGCGAAATATCCGGTTGGATGAAAAAATGGAGGGTTTTTGTTGAAGAAGAATATTTTGGTGTAATCCGCAACAATTTCTTTAAATAAAGACTCATTTTGTTTTAGCGTTGTCTTTTATTTTTCTACAATAGTTAATCTTATTAGCTGAAAAATAGGTGACTAACTGAATCATAATAACAAACTGACAAGCTAACATAAGTTAAGAATTAGATAAATAGCACAAATATATTAACAACTGAGATATAATCATGGAGAACTGATTAAGATAAGTCTATTAAACCAAGTATGTTGCGAAAGTGAGAAAACTTAGTCTCGGGTAGTGGTTTGGTGAAGATATCAGCTGCTTGCTGCTCAGTTGAAACGTATTCCAGTCTGATGTCCTTCTTCAAGGCATGATCTCTGATGAAGTGATGCTTGACATCGATGTGCTTGGTCATTGAGTGAAGAACTGGGTTATACGTGATAGCAATTGTGCTTGTATTATCACAAAATATAGGCGATTCTTTGGCGATAACTCCATAGTCTTTCAGTTGTTGCTGAATCCAGAGCAGTTGAGCACAGCAACTTCCAGCAGCAAGATATTCTGCTTCAGTCGTGGAAGTAGCTATGGATGTTTGCTTCTTGCTGAACCAAGAGATCAGTCTGTCTCCTAGAAACTGACATGATCCACTTGTACTTTTTCGATCAAGCTTATATCCTGCATAATCTGCAGCTTAATATCCAACTAAATTGAAAGATGAGTCTTTAGAATACCACAGCCCAACATTTTGTGTGCCCTTAAGGTATTTTAAAATCCTTTTGGCGGCTGAGAAATATGATTGCTTAGGGTTTGCTTGAAATTGAGCACACATGCATACAACAAATACAATATCAGGACGACTAGCAGTTAGTTACAATTATGAACCTATTAAACCTCTGTATAATGTCGCCTCAACTGATATGCCCCCTTGATCATTGTCTAGTTTGACTGATGAACTCATGGGAGTGCTTGCTGCTGAGCATGATTCCATGTCAAATTTCTTAAGCAGTTCCTTCGTATATTTGGTCTGACTGATAAAGATACCAGTTTCCAGTTGCTTCACTTGCAGTCCAAGGAAAAATGCCAGTTTACCCATCATGCTCATTTCGAATTTGTCCCGCATCAACTTAGCAAACTTCTTGCATAATTTGGGGTTAGTTGACCCAAATATAATATCATCAACGTAAATTTGAACAAGTAGAATATGATCATTCTTAGAGAATTTGAACAAGGTCTTATCAACTGATCCAACTGAAAAATCATGATCAGTTAGGAATTTTGAAAGCGTTTCATACCAAGCTCTTGGAGCTTGTTTCAGACCATATAAGGCTTTGTTCAAATGGTAGACATGATCAGGAAAAGTATGATTGATGAAACCTGGAGGTTGCTCTACATAGACTTCTTCCTGCAGCTGACCGTTTAAAAATGCGCTCTTCACATCCATTTGGTAGACTTTAAAGTTCTTGAATGATGCATAGGCAAGGAATATTCGGATGGCTTCCAGTCTTGCAACTGGGGCATATGTTTCATCATAGTCAATTCCTTATTCCTGCCTATATCCTTGTGCTACCAGTCTCGCCTTGTTGCGCACAACTGAACCATCTTCATTCAGTTTGTTCCTATATACCCATTTTGAACCTATAACAGTTTTTTAAAGTGGTCTTGAAACTAAGTTCCAGACATTGTTATGGGTAAACTGATTCAGCTCCTCTTGAATTGCATTTATCCAGTTTGGATCAGCAAGAGCCTCATCAGTTTTCTTTGGTTCCAATTGTGATACGAAAGCTGAATGAATAAATAAATTAAACATCTGATTTCTTGTTCTTACCGGATCAGATGGATTACCTATCACCAATACTGGAGGATGTGATTTCTTTCATCTGATTTCAGTGTTTGATGTATCCAAGTTGGTAACTGCTTCTGTATCAGTTGGAGCTTCATCAGTTGGAAGTTGAATATTCTCAATAGGCTCCTCCAACTGAACATCAGGAATAGCTTCCTGTTCAACTGATTGTTCTAGTACTTCAGGTTCTGGTGTTTGGAGGTTGTTGTGATTGATATGATTATCTTCTTCATCTTCATCATCCAAACTGATCTCTGTAAGTCTATCAATTGGCTCAACAGGATCAGTTGGCTTATCAGTTAGAGCGTTTTCTTCAAAAACAACATGGATAGATTCTTCAACATTCAAAGAATTTTTATTGAAAACTCTATATGCTTTGCTAACTGAAGAATATCCAAGAAATATTCCCTCTGCAGATTTTGCATCAAAGGTTTTTAAATGATTTTTACCATTATCGAGAATAAAACATCTGCAGCCGAATATTTTAAAGTAGGAGACCACACTTTTTCTTCTATTCCAGATCTCATATGGTGTTTCCATATGATTCTTATTAATCATCGATCTATTCTGAGTATAACACGCAGTGTTTACTGCCTCTGCCCAAAACCTTTGAGAAATGCCCGAATCAGCAAGCATTGTTCTAGCAGCTTCTTTAAGAGTCTGTTTTCTCCTTTCAGCTACACCATTTTGCTGAGGAGTTCTAGCTGCTGAGAGCACATGCTTAATTCCAGCATTTTCTAAAAAATTTGAAAGAGTTTGATTGATGAATTCAGTTCCTCGATCATATCTGATTCTATCAATTCCAACTGATTTTTCATTTAATAATCTTTTGAAAAGCTTTATCAGTTGTGCAGCAGTTTGGTCTTTGGATTTGAGAAAAATAACCCAAGTAAATCTTGAAAAATCATCCACAATCATCAAGGTGTATTTCATTTCCCCTAAGCTCATGATTGGTATTGGACCAAAGAGATCCATATGTAATAGTTCTAAGCATCGGGAAGAAGATTTACGGCCCTTGTTTTTAAAAGAAGATTTTACTTGTTTACCAAACTGACATGCTGAACAAATTTTATCTTTTACAAAGTCCATTTTGGGCAAACCAGTTACAAGATCGTGGTTACTCAGATATGCAATGGATTTAAAGTTCAGGTGGTTCAATCTCTTATGCCACAACCAGTTTTTAGAAATATCTGAAGCAATGAAACATACTGGTGCATAAGGTTGATCATTCCAACTGACTTTGTAAGTGTTTTCACACCGTTTGCCAGATAGAATAACCTCATCAGTTGAGTCTTTGACTGAACAAGAGTATTTGTCAAATTGAACTGAGAATCCGTTATCGCATAACTGACTGATGATAATCAGATTATACTTGAGATTCTCAACTAATAAAACATCATTAATGGTAAAGTTACCATGGATAAGCTTACCCTTACCCACAGTTTTACCTTTGGAATTATCTTCAAAACTGATGTTTGGTCCAGTGTACTTGATCAGTTGAGATAACAGATCTGCATTTCCCGTCATGTGTCATGAGCATCCACCATCCAAGTACCAGATTGATTCCTTAATTGTACCTGTTTCCTGCGGTCACATACAAGATATAATTTTTGGTAACCTTTTCTATTTGGGTCCTAAGCTGATTAGTCTTTTAGGAACCCAGATTTGGATTAGTTTGACTGACTGTCCAGTTGCTGTATTCCAGATGGTCTTTCTCGATTTGTGTGTGTTTGGTGTGTAGTGTGCAGATGATACAACATGTGATTTAGCTTTGTTCGACTGATTGTTCAGCCGATATCTTTTCTGAACCGGCTTGCTGTTATAGTAATTGGAGTAGCCATTTGAATATTTTCTGCTGAATCTTTTTGATGACTGACTACGTGAGTTAGTTAAAACTTTTGGGCTATAACCAATACCATATCTTCTAGCTTTGTTCGTACTTTCAGTAGGCTATTCAACAAGTTTACTTGGCTCAGCTTGTTCTTGTACCATAATTGATTTGACAAAGTGAATGTATTTCCCTTTATCCATATTCAGTTTTGGTCGAGTATCATTGGGAATCATTTCATCTTGGGTGCTGAACCCTAAACCAGTTTTATCAGTAACTGATTTCTGTGAGTTCTGCATTTCAGTTAATGCAACAGATGATTTGTTCCAAGCCTGTATGAGCTCAGTTTGCTTTGAATTCTCAAGCGTCAACTTTTGAATCATTGATTGATTCCTGCACTTTTCAGCATTGAGCTCAGCAATCTCTCTTTTCAGACTCAACACATCAACTGATTCATCAGTTTTAGTTTTATTGTCTATGGGATCAGTTTGCTTTGCTCTGGCCTTTTCAAACGATAAGGCAAGCTTATGATACTCATTAACCATGTCATGAAGAGTTGAAATAAGTTCTTCTCTAGTGAAATCAGTTGAGCTGAAGTCAAATACCTGTTGACTGCTTGACTCCTCTTCTGTATCACCAGCCATTAGACACTTCACTTCTTCTTCACCATCACTGGAACTGCATGAGGTTTCTGGTTCTGACTCTTCGCTGTCAGTTTCTGCCCATTTAGATTTACTTTCTTCAGCTAAGAGTACATCATGCTTCTTTCTGGAAAACTTCTTATCATCCTTGGATCTCTTTCTATGCTCATATGACTTATTTCTTCTTTCAGTCGAGCCCTGACTGTCCTTCTTGGGTTTGGGACAGTCAGCAATGAAGTGACCGGGGTTGCCACAGTTGTAGCAGCCATTTGATTCCTCTTTAGAATTATTTCTCTGATAATTCTTCTGGAAGTTCCCTTGATTTATTCTCATAAATCTTCCAAATTTTTTAATGAACAATGACATAGCATCATTGCTCAATTGATCAGCAGACTTCTTGACTGAACCAGTTGGTTCTGTTCTAACAGCAGCTAATGCAGTTGTGACTGCTGGAGTAGAAGGCTCTCCTTCTCGAGTTCGTAGCTAAAACTCATAGGCTTTCAGATCAGCGAATAGATCATGAAGCTCAACTCTGTTTAGATCCTTGGATTCTCTCATTGCCATGGTCTTTACGTCCCACTCCTTGGGAAGACCTCTGTTTACTTTTAATGTAACTTCTTTGTTGGTATATACTTTTCCAAGTGCATTGAGTTCATTGATGATGCAGCTGACTCTCTCATCACACTCATGCATCGATTCTCCAGTTCTCATCTTGATGTTGTCAAACTTCTGCACAACAATAGAAAGTTTATTCTCTTTGGTTTCTTCGTTTCCTTCACACAGCTGCTACTACTTAAATTATAACGCACCCAAGTGGAGGTTGTCTGCAAGTAATATATTTCGTAAGTACGAGATCGATCCACAGAGAGGTTATTTTAAGTTTAAATTTATTAATTTATAGATTACCAAATGCAAGAACGAAGTTTAGAAATTATAAATTTTGTCAAGGCTCGAGGATTTATTCTTGGTTTATGCAATATTGTTTAACTAAAAGTAAAACAAAAGAAACCACCATAAATAATGGTTCCAAAAAAATAAAATATTTAAACACACACCTAATATAATATAGTTCCCACTATAGAAAATACCGAATTCACCGATATTTTATATATGGTACCTATGATTATATATATAACTATATAAATATATAACTGCATAAAATAAATGTTAAATTAAATCATTATATTTCATTTAGAACAACCGGTAGAGCCACGCTATTGCCTAAATGAAATATATGATTTAATAAGTTAGTTGCGGGAAAGTAAAAGTTAGTTGCGATAAAGTAAATGTTAGATGCGGAAAGTAAAAGTTAGATGCGATAAAGTAAATGTTAGATACGGAAAGTAAAAGTTAGTTGCGATAAAGTAAATGTTAGATGCGGAAAGTAAAAGTTAGATGCGATAAAGTAAATGTTAGATACGGAAAGTAAAAGTTAGTTGCGATAAAGTAAATGTTAGATGCGGAAAGTAAAAGTTAGATGCGATAAAGTAAATGTTAGATACGGAAAGTAAAAGTTAGTTGCGATAAAGTAAATGTTAGATTGTTAGATATCATAATATTTCATTTAGAACAACCGGCAGAG
Source organism: Primulina huaijiensis (assembly GCF_012295235.1). NCBI lineage: Eukaryota > Viridiplantae > Streptophyta > Magnoliopsida > Lamiales > Gesneriaceae > Primulina > Primulina huaijiensis. The sequence continues at coordinate 14,728,031 of NC_133310.1, read as the reverse complement.
CCACGCTATCGTCTAAATGAAATATATGATATAATTATATAAATATATATATGTATATATATGTATAATATAACAATAATAATTTTTGAAATATTTATTGTATCAAAATTAAATAACAAATCAAGATAACCACTTCAATGGTATCAAGCATTTGATGTAAATTGATAACAACAAATAATTCATTTTTATACCTACAACAAAAAGAAATTAGCAAAATGAAAAGAAATAAAGAAAGAATATACAAAATATAAACAATCTTACTTCACCAAGAATTCATCCTCTTCACCTTGACATAATAGATTTAGCTTTCCATGAACTTACTTTTGATCAACACTAAAAACATCACTCATAA
>NC_133310.1:14714473-14718977 GCF_012295235.1 Primulina huaijiensis | reverse complement strand
TATGTATAATATAACAATAATAATTGTTGAAATATTTATTGTATCAAAATTAAACAACAAATCAAGATAACCACTTCAATGGTATCAAGCATTTGATGTAAATTGATAACAACAAATAATTCATTTTTATACCTACAACAAAAAGAAATTAGCAAAATGAAAAGAAATAAAGAAAGAATATACAAAATATAAACAATCTTACTTCACCAAGAATTCATCCTCTTCACCTTGACATAATAGATTTAGCTTTCCATGAACTTACTTTTGATCAACACTAGAAACATCACTCATAATTTGGAAAAAGAAAAATATATTGGAACTTAGAACTTTTATACTCACTCACCCTATATTTTACAATGAGATAGAATGATTCTTAAGCTAGCACAAGGCCTCTATTTATAGGCCAACTGAGAGAAAGGGTCAAAAATTCTATTAATGCAATGTAGTTGTAATAGTAGTCTTTGTCTCCTTCAACTTCAATTCCATGTCCCTTCTTTCAATGCTTTTTTCCACGACTTTAATAACAGAATTTGACTCTGCTCAAAACAGCAAACATGTGGGGAATTGTCTGTAGATGAATTTTGATAATTGGTTCACCTCATTTGGTTAAATATTGAAATAGTTATGATTTTTTTACTATATGCTGGTCATGGTGAAAGTAAATTTGTCCTCCTTTTGATATTTTCATAATTTGATCATCTTAACCAACTTTTTAGGCAATCATGTCTTCTACAAAGTTGTAGATAATTTCTCAAGGATTCCAAAATATTTAAATCACCTCCATTTGAATTTTATAGCTTGAGTTATCATTATTTTACCAACACGTAGAAAACCTGAAAATAAAACATATTTAGTAAGACATTTAAATATAAACACACAATACTAAAATAACATAATTTTATAATTTTAATGAAACTTAAATTTTAAAATATAAGTTTTAACATATAATAAATTATTAATTTTAAGTTTCATCAACAGCTAGATCAACTTTTCTTAAATCTCCTTAGCTGTCTTACACATCTTGATCTTGCTGAAGGTTACTTTGTCCAGTGTCTTGTACAATATATCCTTTGCCACATTATGCAGATTTGCTTTTCTTTTGTCTTCTGTTGTCCTTTCATCTATGGGATTTTCAATACGGTGAGGTGCCCCTTCAGTAATAGCCACTGCTGTATTGGCTTTCAGAATCTTCATCGGTCCGTCAGTGATAACGTATCACATGTCATAATCTTGTGCAGCTAAGTGAGCCTACATTCTTATTTTCCAGTCATCGAAGTCCTATCTGGAAAACATAGGGATCTTGTTGAAGGAAGACATAATGATCGGTTTGAAAGTGTAGATATTCTGAGACGAGATATAACCGCTCTGATACCACTTGAAAGGATCAGTTAAGAAATAAAACGTGTTTAAAAGGGGAGGTTGAATAAACACTCACAGATTATGTTCTTTTTTCGTTAGTTGAGTTCAGTTTAATAACAAAGTGATACATAGTATCTCGTTAGTCGATGACAATCAATTTAACTGAGAAAACAGTTGCGGAAGTAAACTGAATGAAAGATAGAATAACTAAAATAAAAAGTAACTGAAGTGAAAAGCACGCGATTTGTATCTGGATGTTCGGAGAATGGAATAACTGATACGTCACCCCTTCTATCACGAAGATAGGATTTCTTCTAAAAGACTTTGATCGAATACAATGTTTGTACTGACCCATTTCAGTTTGGTCTTATCAGTGCCAAAACTGAAACTCTTAGTTACAACAGGCTATTTCAGTTCGTGACTGATCTTAGCACAACTTAACAATATAACAAGGATTATAGTGTACTAACAAGCTCAAAGAAGGTAGCCTTGAATGCTACAGATAGAACTTTGTAAGAGTGAGCTTTTTATTTCAGCAGAGTAACAGCTTGAGTAAAATAGTTGTTCTTGTATCTATTTCTTCAGTTGCTCTCTTCGATAGGCTTCTCTTCCAACTGTAACTTTATATAATATTTGAATTTTATATCTGTTGATTGCCACGTCGATATTCTCCTAACAAGCGTACACTGTAGACTCTGAAATGTGGCGTTCCACTACGAGTTGCAGTTTGCCTTTGATAACTCACGTGATACTTAAGTTAGGCAAGTTGTATAATACGAATACTTGATCAGTTCATCCAATAGATAAATGGTTTTTCAAACAGCCGAAATTAAGTTTCTAACAAACATCATTTTGGGACGGCCTGTCATGAATGAACTAAGGGCCGTAGCATCCACGTACCACCAGAAAATTAAGTTTCCCGTGGGGAGCCGAGTGAGTGAAGTCCAGGTTGATCAACCTTCTTCCCGAAAGTGTTATGTGGAGGCAGTCCGAGGGGACCAGAGTAAGGCTAAAAAGGAGGGGAAGAAGTTGAGAACTGGTGAGGGAGTGGGGAGAATAGTAGAAGAAGGTGAAGTACATTTTGTAGCTGAGGATGAGCAAGAGGTGGTAGAGATTGGGTTAGGCAAGCAGATCCGGGTGGCCCGAGACATTGACCTATCCACCCGGGTCAGTTTGACTAATTGTTTAAGAACTAATATTCATGTTTTTGCCTGGTCCCAGCAGGAATTGACATGGATCTCACCCCAGATAGCTGAGAATCACTTGAATATCCTCCCGGGATCTCACCTGGTGAAGCAAAAGAAGAGGAACTTTGGTCCTGAGAAGGACAAAGTTATTGACGTACAGGTGAAAGATCTACTGCAAGCCGGCCACATTCGAGAAATACAATTTCCTACCTGGCTCTCAAATGTGGTGCTAGTGCCAAAGTCTACCGGGAAGTGTAGAATTTGTGTGGATTTTCCGGACCTCAACAAAGCTTGCCCTAAGGACCACTATCCCTTGCCCAAGATTGATAAATTGGTGTACTCCACCTCAGGCTATGGTTGAGTTCCATGGATTCTTACCAAGGGTATCATAAAATCCCCCTGACCAAAAATAATCAAGATAAGGCCAGCTTCATCACCTCGGGGGGCACATTTTGCTACGTTGTTGGGCTTTTCGGGTTGAACAATTCCGTGGCCACCTATCAGCGTCTCATGGACAAAGTGTTTGAGAAGAAATTGGGCAAGAATGTAGAGGTCTACGTGGATGATATCTTGGGCAAGTTCAAGGAGGTTGCTGATTTTATTTCTGATTTGGAGGAAACTTTTGCCACCCTTACTCATTATGGAATCAAGCTTAATCCGGCCAAGTGTATTTTTGGAATAAAAAGTGGAAAATTTTTGGGTTTTATAGTGACAGACCGGGGGATTGACGTGAATTAGGAGAAGATCAAGTATGTGCTGAGTATGTCATCTCCTCAATCTGTCAAAGAAGTGCAGAAGCTGATCGAGAGGATTGCTTCTCTTTCTCGGTTTATATCCCGATCAGCACATATGAGTTATCTTTTTTTCCAGGTCTTGCGGAAGGCCCAGCTGTAACGTACCGTACTTTTAAACTATTTTAAAATTTGCGAACTTAAATAATTCGTGAACTTTCAAAATTCGATAAAAGAACTGTTCAACAAAAATATTTGAAGTAAAAAGATAACAATTAAAGTTTGCTAAAGGAAAAATAAATGTTTAAAAATCGTAAGCCATAACGCAAAATCAGAGTATTAAAATCGTCGTGCAATAAAATCTTAAAACATGGGCGGTCCTCGAGTTTAGCCTCCTGCACAGTCCAAGACGGCTCATTGGTCCCCACCCCTCGTCTTCTCAACATCTTCCTCACCTGCATCGATCAAGTCTAGTGAGTCTAAAGACTCAACATGTATAAACAGGAAATAACAAGTACTACGTAATAAAACCACATGCAACTTCAAAGTAGAGTGTACATAATGGAAACACGAACTTGAACATACTCGGAACATGAACATAATAGCGTAATATAGACGTGCCATGGTTATAAAACTTTCGTAAACATACTTGCATCGTACATACATGAGCATACATAACATAATTTTACGTAGAGGCATGTTTCAAAGCAAGTGACCCATACATAATGCGCCTGATCAGACTAAACCACAGTACTAGGCTGACAGAGAAGATCCACTGCCACATACATAAGATCCCCGTTCATAATTTAACGGGTGGATTGGTCTCTGGTCATGCTTTACCGCTTTCCAATCCTGATCTAAACCCGTTCATGCTTTAACGGGGTGGATTGGTCCTGGTCATGCTTTACCGCTTTCCAATCCCATACATAATTTGGTCACAAGACATTTAGCATACCTCAAAAACTTAAAAATATTTTCTTTTTCACGTTATCATACATACTTGGTGTTGAGGGATTCGTTAGAACTCGCTTGGGGCCACTGCTGCACATACTAACATGAATTTCAACACTTAACTTGCATAACTTAGACGTAGGTATTCGTGCTCACCGCCGAATTAGATAAATAGCTTATGACATTCTAAATCACTCGGGAATTGACCTCGTTTAATCATCGTACTAAACCATTGTGGGGACCCGGACGCTACTCATGTTCTTAATCATCATTGGG
>NC_133310.1:14712487-14714373 GCF_012295235.1 Primulina huaijiensis | reverse complement strand
GGAGTAAATCAGAATATCATCAATGAATATAATCACAAAATCATCAAGATACTTCTGAAACACACGGTTCATTAATCCCATAAATACAGCCGGTGCATTCGTCAAACCAAACGGCATGACAATAAACTCGTAATGTCCATACCTGGTTCTGAATGCTGTCTTTGAGATATCAAAATCCCTGACTCTCAGTTGATGGTACTCAGATCTCAAATCGATCTTGGAATATACATATGAACCCTGTAACTGAGCAAACAAATCATCAATACGAGGCAAGGGATATTTATTATTTACCGTTGCTTTGTTCAGTTGTCGGTAATCGATACAGAGTCTCATCGAACCGTCTTTCTTTCTCACAAATAATACTGGAGCACCCCAAGGAGATACACTCGGTCTGATGTAACCCTTGGCCAGTAAATCCTCCAACTGTTCTTTCAACTCAATCGGTGCCATTCTGTACGTAGCTCTGGAAATCGGAACTGTACCTGGCATCAACTCGATGCTGAAGTCTATCTCTCGGATCGGAGGCAAACCAGGAATCTCATCTGGAAAGACATCAGCAAACTCGCAAACCACTAGAAAATCCTCCAATGATGGACTCGGTTTCAGTAAATCAACTGAATAGACAAGGAATCCCTCCGCTCCTTTCTGCAACAATCGAGTCATAGACAATACGGATATCAAAGGAATTCTAGATCGAGAACCCTTACCGTAGAATTTCCACTCATCAGCCATATCAGGTCTGAATCTCACAATCTTGTGGAAACAATCAACAGTAGCTCTGTACTTGGTTAACATATCGATACCGATAATACAATCAAAATCAGATAACCCAAGCACAATACAATCTAACTCAATCTCATGTCCATCATACTGTAGCATACAACGTTTCACAGATTTCACTGATATCAAACCTGTCCCCAACGGAGAAGAGACAGACACTACAGCAGATAATGACTCAATGGCCAAAGAATGCATCAATGTAAATCGTTCAGATATGAATGTATGTGAAGCACCAGTGATGCGAACACGGATGTGCACGTCCCAAGGAAAGCATGGGATCCCTTAGAGTTACCTGAGGGACCAATCACGAGGGGACGACTGAAGAAGTTTAAAGAGGCGTTACATGGGCTTATGAGCAAGGAAGAAGGACTTACAAGGAAGGTGCAAAGTGCTGAAGGGTTCATGATGCATGGGAATAAGTTTGGGAGCCAAAGGAACATTATTCAGGTGATAAATGAAGAGGAGTCCAGCAGCTTCGGCGCCCGAGCGGCCAAACATTACCGCCCCAGCGCCACACTTACTGTCCAAGGAGAAAATTTCCAGAACCCTCGGCGCCCGAGCGGTCACATTCTACCGCCCGAGCGCGAATAGTCCAGAGCCTTCGGCGCCCGAGCGATCACATTCTACCACCCGAGCGCGAGTCATATTCGGGAAATTATTTGTTTCTTTATTTAGAGTTTTAATTATCTTGGTAACTAGATTTGATATCTTTTGATATGTAAACCTATGATGGACGAAAATTGGGGGAACTTTTCATAATATTATTGATTGAATACCAAACTTTGAGATTTTTCTCTCAACTTTCAAGGCTCTTGCTTTGTTCTTCAAAAACAAAAAAAATCAAACTTATCAAAGTTTTTAACTTTGTGGCATTTGTCGATCGTGCTTGTGCGGATTGTCTTAGACTTGTTCTTTGAAGGTTCGTCATAATTTTCGATTGTTTATCTCGTGATTATTTGTTGCTAAACTTTTCATAGTTTAGAGGTGAAAATCACAACACACACACTTGATTCAAAAGATCGGGACAACACGAATTCCTTGTTCGATATTAAATTGAGGGCGCGATTCATATTTAATCGTGTTTGCTTTTATTCGTACGTGGATTC
>NC_133310.1:14691072-14710100 GCF_012295235.1 Primulina huaijiensis | reverse complement strand
GCTGGAATTGAAGGGGATGGGGCGGCTGCAAGAACTTGTAGAACCCTAGGTTTTCTTTTCCAAAATATGAATGGATGGATGAGTATGTGTTTGTGTGTGTTGTGTGATACGTGTATGTGTGTGTGTAGAGTGTGTGTGCGTGTGTTAGAATTATGTAGGGAGTGATTTTTGCTTAATTAAACCATTAACCATGCTAATCAATATACTAATTAAAATGTTACTCAATTAACCAATTAATTAAAATACTATCCCTACTAACCTTTAAATAAAATCCCCTAATTAAAAATAACACAAACCAAATGCTAACTTTAAAAGTTTTAAACTCTTAAATCACTAAATAAATAAATTAGACTTTAAAATACTAATAACTTAATAAATTGGTTAAAATGCCCCATTCATAACTTAAAATAAAATACCACGTTTAAAATCGCCAAAATCGTCACCGGTCTCTTTTCCTCACTTCCGCCTCGAATAATCGCCTGAAACATGAAACTCGAAAGACATTTTAACGTGCATCACAATAAACATGACTAATTTAAAACAATACATTTAAATAAATTATGCATGGCTAAGAAAATCATTTTAAATTAAATAACTGATTTAACAAATAAATAATGCATGGGTTTTACGTGTACGAATTTGGGCTCTACATTATTTCTTTTGAGTGACTAGTGAGTATTTGTTGTGAGCAAACAAAATACGAGAGGAGAGACGAGTGAATTTCTTTGGAGTGATCGTGAGAATTTGGGTGAGGAATATTTTTTTCTTCTACTAACGTTTTCTTGCAGGTACAAATATAAAATTAAATGGAGAATGAGGTAGGAGATAATTCGAACCCGGGGTTATCTAAGTTTCAAATGGAGGCGTTGTTTGGGCATTTTAGTAGGATGTGGAAGGTTGAGATGGAGCCATTACATGAGCGGCTGGATAGGCTTGAGGTTAGTACGAGTGAAAAAAAATCAAATCCTAAAAATATGGGTAGAGAAGAAGAAGAGGAAGAGTTTGATTTTGGAGGAGAAGAGGAGAGCCAAAATGATAATTGGGGTAGGAATGGAAGAGGTTGAGGAATTGGTAAAGGTAGAAGAGAAGCCGTTCGGGGTAGATATGATGGGAATAGGGAAGATGGTAATATGGGTAGTATTAAGATGAAAATCCCTTCGTTCCATGGGAAATCTGATCCGGAGGCATATTTAGAGTGGGAAAAGAGGGTAGAGTTTGTGTTTGAGTGTCACCACTATTCCGAACAAAAGAAGGTGAGGTTGGCGGTGGTTGAATTTTTAGACTATGCTCTCATTTGGTGGGATCAATTAGTGACCACTAGGAGGAGGTACAATGAGAGGCCCATAGAAACTTGGGATGAGATGAAGAGAGTGATGAGAAAAAGGTTTGTGCCCAACCACTACTATAGGGAGATGTTTAAGAGGCTACAAACTTTAAGGCAAGGGGTGAAGAGTGTTGAGGACTACTATAAGGAGATGGAAGTAGTCATGATTAGGGCTCATATTGAGGAAGATAATGAGGCGACGATTGCTCGTTTTCTTTGCTCCACTTTTATGACCATTTGCACCATTTCGTCTAGATCCAAGTAGTGCCGAAGCTCAACTTGATCTTGGATCACCAACGAACAAACACTACACTTAAGGCTTATTCCTCCTAACTTGATCATACGGACCATGAACCAATGCCTCGAGACCCATCCTAGGATGCTATGGCACTTAATAAAACTCCAAAAAGCACCCCAAAACAACTACGCATCACAAATGACGCAACCCAATTCGTGAACACGATATTTGACACCAAATCAATTCCTACGACTTCTAATTCAACCAAGTGGCTAACGACACAAAACGAAACACCAACATTCATCCCAACATCATTCTTGATATACCTAAACACACCGGCAATCACCCGTCAATCCCCAACGAAGCCTGCAACAATAAAACTTCAAGAACACTTCAAGAATGCATTTTCAGAAAAACGCAATTTGAACAGTCCCACGAAAAACACCATAACTCACTCAATTGTTATCGAAATATTTCTAATTTTATATGAAATCGAAGATATCAAAAAGTTCTACGTTTCATATGTTGAACGTTTTACCAGAAAAGCGACCAAAAAATCGCAGTATTTAAAAAAAGAGAAAAACGTGATTTGAGATCCCAAAAATGGTTTCAAAAGTGATCCAAACATAATTGCTCAAACTTATACACATCACACATGTATTTCCACGCATAAAAACATCGCAACACTTACTATGACATGATCGACGTAGGAAAAATAGAATATACATGCTTTTGATATGAAAATTTTACCGAACCGGTGATACCGAAGCGGAACAATTCCGAGGCTTGATCCGGGACGATCGTGGAACGATTTTCTTTGAAGAAAACTCAACAAAACCTTGATGGAAATTCAGAGGAAGGGGCGGCTGCTGTTCTATACCAAGAACGCTAATTCTCTCCTCTCAAAAATATAAAAAATCTGAATGAATTATGTATGTGTGTGTGTTTTGTCGTGTGGTGTATGTGTGTAAAAGTGTGTGTGTGCGTGTGTTTGCTAGAAATTAGGGGATAAATTTGGCTTAATAAAATCATTAACAACTAATTAAAATGCTAACCTTCCCCTAACTTAAAATAAAAACCATTAAATAAAATAACCGCACACTAATTTTATAAAATTCTCTAATTAACGCAATAAAATTCACAATGCCAACTTTAAAAGGTTTAAAATTCTAAAATCACTAATTACATAAATAAGGCTTTTAAAAATGCTGAAATTTATTAAATTAAATAATATGTCCCAACATTAACTTAAAAATAAAATACCACATTTAAAAATTGCCAAAATCTTCACTGGTCTCTTTCCCTCGATCCCGCCTCGAATAATCGCCTGAAACATGAAACTCGAAAAAATATTTTAACGTGCATCCCATAACATAAATAATTTAAAACAATGCATTAAATAATTCATGCACTACTAAGACTCATTTTAAAATTAAATAAATGCTTTAACAATTAAATGATGGCATGGGTTTTACGTGTACTGAATTTGGGCTCTACACCAGCAGTTCGGTTGGGACGAGAAGTGTGAACTAGCCTTTTGGGATCTTAAAGATCACTTAGCAGAGCTCCCTGTTCTTGTAAAGCCAGATTCCATGGAAAAATTGTTTGTCTATCTCTCTACTACTGAACATGCTGTTAGTTCAGTGCTGATAAAGGAAGAAGGCTCTGATCAGAAGCCTGTCTATTATGTTAGCCATGCTCTAAGAGGTCCCAAGCTTCGATATAGCGAGGTAGAGAAGATAGCCCTGGCTTTGGTTATGACTGCCAGGAAGCTGCGGCCTTATTTCCTGTCGCATCATATCATTGTGCTCACTAATAGTCCTCTCGGGAGGATTATGACTCATTGAGAGGTATCCGGGCGGATGATCAAATGGAAAGTGGAGTTGGGGGAATATGATATTGAATACAGGCCTCGGGTTGCCATCAAAGCACGAGCCTTGTCAGATTTTTTATCCGAAACGTTTCAACCTGATGAAGAGGAAGTGTGGAGAGTTTTTGTGGATGAGGCGTCTAGCCTTGCTGGATGTGGGGTGGGAGTGGTAATAGTAACTCTCCCGAGAGATAAGATTAAATTGGCTCTAAGAATTGACTCCCGGGTGACTAATAACGAGGCAGAATATGAAGCTGTCCTTGCTGGTATCCGAGCTGCCCTGGAAGTTGGAGCTTCCCAGATTATACTGTACTCTGATTCGCAACTGATCACTCAGCAGATAAAGGGCGTGTATGAAGCTAAGGCTGAGAGGATGCTTAAATATCTACAGCTTATTAAAGCCCAGGTAGAAGTATTTGTAGATTGGAGCATTGAACAAATACCTCGGGACGAGAATGGGGAGGCAGATGATCTGGCCAAAATGGCCGCTTCTTTATCAGAAGTCAGCAACCGGGATGTATTGCTTGTTTCCTGGCTAGTTCTCTCCACGGAACAAGAAACATTGCCAGCACTAGAGGATTTCAGGATGACACCCCTGATCAAATTCATGTAAGCAAGGAATTGCCTAAAGACAAAGCTCGAGCTCAAAAAATCAAGAGACAAACTCCCAGGTTTGTTCTCTTAAATAATGTCTTGTATAGGAGATCATTTCAGGGACCCCTATTGAAGTGATTATCTGCGAGGGAGGTAGATTATGTCCTTCGGGAAATTCATGAAGGGTGTTGTGGAGAGCATCTCAGAGGAGTAACATTGACCTGGAAAGCAATGTTTGCTGGATTCTAGTGGCCTATTGTTAGCCAGGACTCTGCTCGAGTAGTCCGAGCTTGTGAGAGATGTCAGCATTACTCAAACTTTCAGCACAGCCTGGCCACTCCCATGAAGCCTATCTGGGCCTCTTGCCCTTTTGATCAATGGGGTATGGACATTGTGGGTCTCTTTTTAGTTGCCCGGGCTCAGAAGAAGTTTCTTTTGGTGGCTGTGGATTATTTTTCTAAATGGATAGAAGCTGAGCCTTTAGCCAAGATTACTGAGAAAAAATTTTAAAAATTTATGTGGAAGAATATAGTATGCCGATTTGGAGTCCCCAGGAGACTTATCTCAGACAATGGGAAACAGTTTCAGGGAAAAGAGATTACATCTTGGTGCCGAGAAATGAAGATCACTCAGTCTTTCACTTCTGTTGCCTATCTTCAAGCTAATGGCCAAACAGAGGTTGTGAATAGAATTATTGTGCAAGCCTTGAAAACTAGGTTGCAAGGCAAAGGAAAAGACTGGGTAAATGAATTGCCCAGTGTTCTCTGGGCATAAATAACTACTCCCCGGGCACCTACTCAAGAAACTCCTTTCAATTTGGTATATGGTTCGGAAGCAATTCTTCAACTTGAAATTGGACAATCATCTGCCCGGGTAGAATCTTACCCGGATGACAATGATCAAAGCCGGGCAATGGAGTTGGATCTTGTAGAAGAAAAGAGAGAGCAAGCAATGAATCAAATGGAAGCTTACCGAAGCTGGGTTATGAAATCATACAACAGGAAAGTCCGAATCCAGATTTTCAAATAGGAGATCTGGTCATGAAGAAAGTTAATCCAGCTGGAGATGTTGGAAAACTGGAAGCTCGATGGGAGGGGCCTTACAAAATAACCCGGAAGGTTAGCTCTGGAGCTTTTTATCTTGAAGATGCTCATGGAAGTTCTCTCCAAAGACACTGGAATGTATTTCATTTAAAGAAGTATTATGCTTGACAGATGGAATTATTTATTTGAAGATATAATGAAAATTTTGTTCTTCTCAGAAAGTGTTTGAATAAGATTGTTTTAATTAAGAACTGGAGGTACAAAGCGCTAGTTAATCTACAAGTCCCGAGACATGATCCCCGGCCCAAGGCTCCGTACTTTGGTTATTCATAAGCCCAAGTCACTACACACTGGCTCGGGACACCACAACTCGACCATTTCCAAGTCCCGTAACATGATCCCCGGCCCAAGGTTCCGCACTCTGGTTATTCAAACAAATCTAAGGCTTGGCACCCTGACTTAAGAGGTCTTCACCACGAGCATTTATAAGGATTCTTATTCAAGTTTAAGTTTCAACGTCTTGGAAAAATTTTGTGATTCAAGCAAGCAGTTCTTGGTTATTTCTAGATGCCGGGCATTTACGAATCATTGCATAAATTATCAAAAGAATAGAAGATAAAATGAATGAAAGTTCATTGATGAAGGCCCGAAGGCAGTAATTACAAAAAAGAAATAAAGGAAAATTACAACCCTAATCTATATCTACATGGTCGGATCCCTGCTGCTCTTCTTCTTCGGAGTCCTCCTTTTCCTCTTCTCCATCCTTGAGAAGGGATTCTATAGCTCATTTGAAGTCAAGGAAGTTGGCTCTATCTTCAGGCAGGATCCCAGCCTCTTTAAATTGTTCCCGACATTTATCAAAGCCGGTCTTGAAAAAGGGATAGGCCCGATCTTCTTTGGCCGCCTTGAATTCTGGAGAGAGAAAGAAGGAGGCCTTCAGTTGCTCCTTATCTTGCTCAGCAGCAACCCGGGTCCTCTCAGCGGCTTCCACCCGGAACATCTGTCTTTCCATGTCCTCAGACAGGGATTTACTCTTGGTTTCAAGGACAGCGTAATGCCCTTATAGAGTTTCTTCCCAAATGAGGACTTCATTGATGTCGTCCAGGACCTTTTCCAGCTGTTGATTGGCCTTGTCCAAGTCAGCACGCAAGCCAGATACTTCATTTACATGAAGGGATTGAACCCATGACAATTCCTCCTGTAGTCGCTCATGGACATCCTAGAATTGCCGGGCTCGGTTTTAGAAATAGTGGCTGTGGCGGCTACTTCTTTGAAGGCCGAGATCATCAGCTGGACACCCTATTAAAAAAGAGTTAGTAAAAAAAAGAGAGAGAAAAGAAGAGAACTTACTGAGAGGATCCTGTTGGAACCTCGAAGTGTTTTGGGGTGGCCAGAGAACCCTTTAGGTGTGCCTCCTCATCAGGGATGAGGAGCTGTTTAAAAAGCTTGAGCCCAGTAGGAGTGGCTCCTTCCAGAAAAATGTTAGCCCGGGTGGGCTGTTCAGAAGTAAGGGGCTCTTGAGTAGGCTGTTGACGGGGAGGAGGGGTTGATTGATTTGCTTGGGAGAAGCCCTGATCTCCCTCCCGGTTACTCTCAATCAGGATCAGCTCGGGGCTTGTAACAACCTTTCGCTTTATCCGAGTGGTCTCCCGTTCGAGTTGAGCTCCTCCCTGGGTAGATTCGTTTATTTGGATAGCCTCCTCCTCAGCCGCCTGCCTAGCTGCCTCCTCGGTGATGAAACTTAAAATTAATAATTTATTATATGTTAAAATCTATATTTTAAAATTTAAGTTTCATTAAAATTATAAAATTACGTTATTTTAGTATTGTGTGTTTATATTTAAATGTCTTACTAAATATGTTTTAATTGCAGGTTTTCTATGTGTTGGTAAAATAATGATAACTCAAGCTAGAATAATCAAATGAAGGTGATTCAAACATTTTTGAAATCCTTGAGAAATTATCTAGAACTTTGCAGAAGACATGATTGCCTAAAAAATTGGTTAAAATGATCAAATTGTGAAAATATCAAAAGGAGGACAAATTTACTTTCACCATGACCAGCATATAGTAAAAAAATCATAACTATTTCAATATTTAACCAAATGAGGTGAACCAAGTGGCCAAATTCATCTTCAGACAATTCCCCACATGTTTCTTGTTTTGAGATGAGTCAAATTCGGTGATTAAAGTCATGGAACAAAGCATTGAAAGAAGGGACATGGAATTGAAGTTGGAGAAGACAAAGACTACTATTACAACTACATGGCATTAATAAAATTTTTGACCCTTTCTCTCATTTGACCTATAAATAGAGTCCTTGTGCTAGATTGAGAATCATTCTATCTCATTGTAAAATATAGTGTGAGTGTTTATAAAAGTCCTAAGTTCCAATATATTTTTCATTTTCCAAATTATGAATGATGTTTTTAGAGTTGATCAAAAGTAAGTTCATAGAAAGCTAAATCTATTATGTCAAGGTGAAGAGGATGAATTTTTGGTGAAGTAAGATTGTTTCTATTTTGTATATTCTTTCTTTATTTCTTTTCATTTTGCTAATTTTTTTTTTATTGTAGGTATAAAAATGAATTATTTGTTGTTATCAATTTATATAAAATGCTTGATACCATTGAAGTGGTTATCTTGATTTGTTGTTTAATTTTGATACAATAAATATTTCATCAATTATTATTATTATATTATACATACATATATATATAGATATTTAAATAATTAAATCATATATTTCATTTAGACGATAGTGTGGCTCTGCCCGTTGTTCTAANCGATTATATATTTATATAGTTATATATATAATCATAGGTACCATATATAAAATAGCGGTGAATTGGTATTTTCTATAGTGGGAACTATATTATATTAGGTGTGTGTTTAAATATTTAATTTTCTTGGAACCATTATTTATGGTGGCTTCCTTTGTTTTACTTTTAGTTAAACAATATTGCATAAACCAAGAATAAATCCTCGAGCCTTGACAAAATTTATAATTTGTAAACTTCGTTCTTGCATTTGGTAATCTATAAATTAATAAATTTAAACTTAAAATAACCTCTCTGTGGATTGATCTCGTACTTACGAAATATATTACTTGCAGACAACCTACACTTGGTGAATTATAATTTAAGTAGTAGCACTCGGCTTTCTTCTTTTTCTTCTTCTCGGCAGCCGCCCGCCGAGAAGCAATTTTCTTTTCTTTAGCCGTCTCTTCTACAGACCATTTTTTGGCAAAAGCCTCCTGCATCTTGGAATTATCTACACAGAGAGAGAAGGTTAGTATGGTTATTTTATAAAGAATAACAATAAAGAATATAGTAAAAAGAGGAAAATTACCGGGTTGAGCGCCCGAGCCCGCCACTTCATCAATTATCCGGTCAGTAGGGTCTTCATCCCGGCCACTCAACCCGTAGATGATTAAATTCTCATTAGAAATAAGGACGGAAGAGGAAAATTTTTGGCCTTCTATCAATTCTTGGCTTCGAGTGAAGGGTTCCTCAAATTTGTAAGATCGGGGAAGGGTAGGTTGTGTGGGGAGAGAAGGGAGAAAGCCGGTGAGGCAAGAGAGATGGGTCGAGAGGCTAATGTAAAAGTATCATCCTTTATATCCCTTCTGGGAAGAAGGGACATCATCAAGAAACCGGGAGTTAAGTCGGGCAGACAGGGAGAAGGCATTGTCTCCCAGCCGACAAACAAAAATGTAATGAAGGATGAGGGGGTGATTAGATGATTGTTCATTTTAAAAAAGACGTAGGCCGAGGCCATAATCCGGAAAGAGTTGGGGTGGAATTGGTCCTCGGGGACACCAAAAAATTTAGCGGTGTCAATATAGAAATAGGGGATAGGGAACCGGAGACCATTTCTGACTTGGTCCCGGAAGAAAGTAGTAAAACCGGGAGGTGGATTATCGGCCCTATCAGAGGGACCGGGGATTAAAATTTCAAAAGTAGAAGGGATAGAACCAAGAGTCATGAGCTCCTCGTCCACTCTCGAGCGCAGAGTGCTGCTCATTGAAGCGAACCAGGGAATGCCCATGGTCTCAGATCGGGGGGGGAGGAAACTCGGGCTTTGCCTTTACCATTGCTCTTTTTCAGAGCTCGGGAAGGGCCAGAAGAGGAGGGCTTTGATTGATAAAATTTGGATTTTTTAGAAGGGTGGGTTGGGAAGCGTTGCGGAGGAGGAGAAGGGGTTGAGTTCGACCACCGCGCTGCGCGGTTGATTCGTGACTATGAGAGCCTTGTGCATTGGCTCCAAGGGTAAAAGAAGTAGAATTAGACATTTTTTGAAGGGATTAAACTTACGAGTTTGGTGGAAGAAGGTGGTGGTTGTGCGAACGGAGTTGTGACGGCTGTTGGAAATCGCCGGAGCTGGGGAAGCACTGCGCTGCGGATGGGGGAGAGGATTTGAATTTTGGAAAGTGGCAAATGAAGAAGGTGGGTTATTATATATAGGAAAAGTGAGGTATGATCTCAACCATTGATCTAAAGTGGAATCGGACGACTAGGATGCATCTTCGAAATTTTGTAGATAGGTGGAAGGACACGCACGGATATCGAGGTGTCAGACTTATCCTATTCTCGGAATGCGAAACGTTTTTGACCGTTGGAATACTAGGGCATATGTCATTGTGTCATCATATTAATTGCCCGAGAAAACTAAACGACATCTTATTCAAAGCCCGGGAAATTGAAGCTCCCGGCACTTCATCCCATCTCTGGGATATTTGAAGCCCCAGATGTTTTTATAATCTGGAATTGATGATCTTTCTATTGAAGCCCAAGCATGACTGATCGGGACAGCGAGTAAGACTCTAGCCCGACTATTTAAGGATGGGTGGTGATACCCCCCATAAGAGCCCGAGTCATGGATGACCCGAGATACTAAATGGATAGCCCAAATTAGAGCCAATTTTCCGGGTACTCTCCTAATCACCCGAGCATTTATTCTCTTCTCGGACAATATCAAGAGCCCGGGCTCTCATGCAAGCTCCTATGAACTTTTACCCGAGCTACCTCGAGAAGCGCTCCACACTCGAGTGTATAGGTATGGGCTGTCTAATCTGTCAGAATGGCATGGGTTTGGCGTGTTATAGAAGTCATCAGAAGCAAAAGTATGGGCAACCGCCTTGCCATACTTAACAGGTGGGCACTGAAAACAAGGTAATGATGGGATTTCCTCCTGTAAATAGCAGTTGTTACTTTCATTTAGAGATTCTGGAATTTTGAATTCTCAAGCACTCACATATATTCTCACATATATCGCTTGTGTTCTTCGCCTTAAACATGCTGACTTAATCATCGGAGTGGTCACGCCGGACACCCCTCCGGCGTCCATTCGCGAGTTTTTTTTCTTGTTTGCAGGTCACAGTTGAAGCCATTATCCCCACTCAAATTTCCTTAAACAAGAAATTATCCTCATCATCTGGTGGATTGCCCACATATATCATACCCGATTCATCATGATATCATCAATCATGAAATGACAAGTTTGGAGAAAGACTAGGTTACAGACATTCCAAAATAAAGTGGGTAAAATAAAAGGGAGGAAATTATGTGTATTAATGAAACTGTGAAGCATCTGATTGGTGAGGACCACTTTAACACTACTCTGTATTCATAGAAATGCAAGAAGATCTGCTGCTATTCTTCGTTTCAGAGTAGGAATGGGCAGCTAGAACTTCTACACTCCTCTTGTAACGTACCGTACTTTTACTACTTAAAATTTGGGGAAAAATTTAAAATTTTCTTAAATAAAAAGTGAACATTCAAAATTCGATAAAAGAGGTAAAACTGTACGTCTCTCAAGTTATTGCAACAAAAGATTTGAAATTTAAAGTTTGACATAAGAAATCAATGTTTTCGTAAAACTTAAAACATGGCGGTCCTCGGGTTTAGCCTCCCGCTCAGTACAAGCATGCTCCTTGGTCCCCACCTCCAGCCTCCTCATAAACATCCTCGTCTGCATCGATCAAGTTTAGTGAGTCTAAAGACTCAACACGTATAAACTGGAAATAACGAATAATACGTAATAAAACCACATCCAACTTCAAAATAGAGCTTACGTACTTGAAACTTGAAATTGCATATCAAAAGCTTGAACATATGTACATACATACATAGACGTGCCATCAACATAAAACTTTTCTTAAACATGCTTGCATACTTGAACATACATAACTTCATCATTTTCGCGTAGAGGCATATTTCAAAGCAAGTGACCCATACTTAATAAATGCCTGATCAGACAAACCACAGTAATGGGCTGACAGGGACGTATCCACTGCCACATACATGAGATCCCCGTTCATGCATTAACGGGTGGATTGGTCCCCGTTCATGCTTTAACGGTTTCCAATCTTGATCTAAACCCGTTCATAATTTAACGGGGTGGGTTGGTCCCCGTTTATGATTTAACGCTTTCCAACCCCATATATAATTTGGTCACAAGACAATTAGAATACCTCAAAAACTTGAAAATATTTTCTTTGCACGTCGAACATACTTACTTGGCGTTGAGGGATTCGTTGGAGTTCGCTTTGGGGCTGCTGCTGCACAGACTAACATGATTTTAAGATACTTAACTTGCATAACTTAGACTTAGGTACTCAAGCTCACCACCAAAGTGACTAAGTTGCTTATGACATTCTAGATCACTCGAGACTTGACCTCGTATAATCGTACTAACCATGGCATCAAACCCCGAGACACACTCTAAGATGACGTGTGAACATTTCCCAACAATAAAAGACATGAACTCACTATTTGAACTTGAACATGAGTGGAAACCAAACATTCTCACAGATGGGGTGGCGCTCGGGCAGTAATATGTTATCGCTCGAGCACCAGGTCTTCTGGAGACCTGCACTCGAACAGAAAGAGTGGCGCTCGGGCGATAAAACATTACCGCTCGGGCGCCGAGCTTACAAAAATGAAACTCTCAACAGAGAAAGTGGCGCTCAGGCGTCGAGTGTACTTGACTCCGCGACTTGCATCTTAATACTCCTAACTAAAATAATACGATTCTTTAATCAATCCATCGAGACTCATCCTAGGACACTATGACACTGACTCGACTCCATAAAAACGTCCCAAACGTTCCCAAAGAAAAGACGCACCTCGCGCAATACAATAAACCACATAACCTCAAATTTTGACACCAAAATAGTTTTTACGACTACTCGTTCTCCCAAATGCCTAACGACACGAAACGTCAATAACCATCCCAACATCATTTAAAATTTACCTATACACAGCAGCGATCACCTGTCGATCCCCAACGAAGCCTGCAACAATAAAACTTCAAGAATTCATCAATAACATATTTTTCGGAAAAACGCGGTTTAAGCAGTCCCACTAAAACGGTCATAACTCACTCAATTGTCATCTAAAATTTTTGAATTTTATATCAAATCGAAGATATCAAAAAGTTCTACGATTTTTGTGTTGAAAGTTTTCTCGAAATCATTACCGAAAATTCACAGTATTTAAAAATACAGCAAACAATGTGATTTTAAATCCAAAAACGGTTTCAAAAGTGATCTAAACATAATTGCTCAAACTTCTACACAACATTCACATGATTTTCATACAAAATACAATGCAACGCATACTATGACATGATCGACGCAGAAAGAAACAGTATATACGTGCCTTTTGATGATTAAAATACCGAAACGACGATACCGACGCGGGAACGATGCGAGGCTTGATCCGGGACGATGGTGGCTCGATTTTCTTTGAAGAAAATCAACGAAATTTGCTGGGAAATATAGGGGAGGGCGGCTGCTGCTCTTGGGAAGGAGAACTCTAGGTTTTCTTTCTTTTAAAAAAGAGAATCTGAAAATAAGATGTGTAGAGTGTGTTGTGTGTAAAAACATGTAAGTGTGTGTGAGTGTGTGTAACGTGTGTGTGGGTTTTTAATTAGGAGAGATTTTAGCTAAAACAACTAATTAAAATGCTAATAAAAAGTTCAAACCACATAAATTTTAAACAAACTCCTAAATCAAAATAACACACCCAAAAAGGCTAATTTTAAAAGCTTTAAACTCTTATATCACTAAATACATAAATAAGACTTTAAAAAAAATGCTAAACTGAATAAATTAGTTAAAATGCCCCATCCTTAACTTAAAAATAAAATACTCCATTAAAATTGCCCAAAATCGTCACCGGGTCTTTTCCTCACTCCCGCCTCGTATAATCGCCTGAAACATGAAACTTGAAAAACATTTTAACGTGCATCATATAACATAAGTAATTTAAAATAATGCATTTAAATAAATAATGCATGGTAAAAATCAATTAATCGAATGATTTAACAATTAAATAAATAAATGGGTTATACGTGTACAGAATTTGGGCACTACAGTTCCTCTCCCACTTATAATATTTCGTCCTCGAAATTAAATCTTACCGAACAACTCCGAGTAGCGAATCCTCATGTCCATTTTTGACTCCCATGTGCTTCCTCCACGGATTGGTAGAGCCACCGGACTTTGACCAACTTGGTCACTTTGTTCCGGAGTCTGCGCTCCTGCCTGTCTAGGATTTGGACAGGTCTTTCCTCATAAGACAGGTCTGGAGTAAGCTGTAGCGGCTCATAGCTCAGAATATGCGAAGGATTAGCTAGGTAATTCCTCAGCATCGAGACGTGGAACACGTTGTGTACCCCGGCCAAATTCGGCGGAAGGGCAATACGATACGCTAACGTCCCAACTCTGTCAAGAATCTCGAACGGTCCAATAAACCTCGGACTCAGCTTGCCTCTTTTCCCAAATCTCATAACACCTTTCATAGGTGCTATCTTTATCAAAATGTGATCACCCACGGCAAACTCGAGATCTCTCCTCCTTTTGTCAGCATAGCTCTTTTGGCGACTCTGGGCGGTCTTCATCCTATCTCGCATCTTGACCACCATATCTGCAGTTTGCTGAACTATCTCTGGCCCAAGTTCTGCTCTCTCTCCAACTTCATCCCAATAAATCGGTGATCTACACTTTCGTGCATATAATTCCTTATAGGGAGCCATACCAATGGATGCTTGAAAACTGTTGTTGTATGTAAACTCCACTAGAGGTAGCTTAGATTCCCAAGTCCCTTGAAAATCGATCATACAGGCTCGCAATAAGTCTTCCAAAATCTGAATCAGTCGCTCAGACTGGCCATCTGTCTGCGGGTGAAAAGTTGTACTGAATAGCAACTTTGTCCCCATGGCTGCATGCAAACTCTTCCAAAAGGATGAAGTAAACCTCGGGTCCCTGTCGGACACAATAGTAACTGGGATTCCATGAAATCGAATGATCTCCCTGATATAAAGCTCCGCATATTGCGTCATGGAGAAAGTCGTCTTCACTGGAAAGAAATGTGCCAACTTAGTGAGTCGATCCACTATCACCCAAATAGAATTTGATCCTCTGACTGACCTCGGCAAACCAACCACAAAGTCCATTGTAACATTCTCCCATTTCCACTCTGGGATGGGGAGTGGCTTAAGCATTCCTGCTGGCCTCTGGTGTTCTGCCTTCACCTGCTGACAAGTGAGGCATTCAGACACGAATCTGCGGATGTCTCTCTTCATCCCTGGCCACCAATACAAAATCTGTAGGTCTTTGTACATCTTGGTACATCCTGGGTGGATTGAATACGGAGATGCATGCGCCTCTTATAAGATATCTTCTCTGATCGAATCTACGTTAGGCACCCACATTCTTCCCCTGTATCTCACAATACCGTCTGACACTGAGTAGAGCACACTGCCCTTGGCTTCATCTTTCAGTCTCCACTTCTGTAACTATTCATCTGAAGACTGTCTTTGGCGGATACGGTCTAGCAAATCAGACTTGATTGTCAGATTAGATAGTCTGAGAGCTCTGCCCTTACGATAAATCTTTAGACCAAATTTCTGAATCTCGGACTGAAGAGGTCTCTGCACTGACAACTGTGCTATGACTGCGACTTTTCTACTCAGGGCGTCTACCACAACGTTAGCCTTTCCCGGATGGTAGCTAATTTTGCAGTCGTAGTCTTTCACTAACTCCAACCATCGCCTCTGCCTCATATTCAGTTCTTTCTATGTGAAGAAGTATTTGAGACTCTTGTGATCTGTGAATATCTGGCATTTCTCGCCATACAAGTAGTGTCTCTAAATCTTCAACGCAAAGACTACTGCGGCTAATTCAAGATCGTGAGTCGGGTAGTTCTTATCGTGCACTTTCCACTGCCTGGAAGCATAAGCTATAACCCGACCATGCTGCATCAATATTGCGCCTAAACCGAGCTTAGATGCATCGGTGTACAACACAAAGTCGCCTTGCCCTGCTGGCATGGTTAATACCGGCGCTGAAATAAGAGCTTGCTTCAATGTATCAAAGCTCTTCTGACATTCATCACTCCACACGAATTTGGCATTCTTCTTTGTCAGTGAAGTGAGTGGCACTGCTATCGAAGAAAATCCCTGAATAAATTTCCTGTCGTAGCCTGCTAGGCCTAGGAAACTGCGGATCTCTGAAGCATTTGATAGAAGTAATTTTTACGTTTTTTATTGAATTAGTTGGTGTGTGTGTTTGCATTATGCATGCGTACATTTTGTTTACATTTTGTTCATTTTAGAGTAAACATTTGCATTTGGTCATGTCTCACCTGGGCGTAACGAATTGGCAGGTAAACTGGCCGGAAAAAGGAAATCGGAGCAAAGTGTACCAGCAAGAAGACAATGGACAGATTACCGCCCGAGCGCGAGAAGTAATTCACAAAGAAAAGTTACAGAATATGTGGCGCTCGAGCGGTAATTGGCTACCGCCCGAGCGCCGGAAGCCGCACTCCCCAAGTGTTTTACAGAGAGTGTGGCGCTCGAGCGGTAATTCTTTACCGCCCGAGCGCCACCTAAGTTTGGCAAGATTTGACAGCCGATTCTTTACCTTATTTTGGGAGTGTGGCTGATATGGGAAGGGGAGGTACGAGATTTGAGATTCATTCAGACATATTTTGAGAGCCGCCACAAGCTTGGGAGAGAATTGAGCGCTTGGATTGAAGATTCGACACTTTCCGGGCACCGTTCTTCACGTTTTCGTCAATTCTAGTATTTCTAACTTAGTTTTTATCTTCGAAACTTTGTTTTGCTGATTTCAATCATGAATTCTAGTAGCTAGCTTTAGTATTTGTTGGGATTTGAGGGGATCCTACCCCAAAACTTTGATTTAATTTAATTCAATTTCGATTTCGGGTTTATTCTTGATTATACTATTGTTTTTCTTCGTTTTGTTAGAGCAGAGCTAATTTTAACAACGAGTTTATATCGTGAGTGAGTTCGTGAGAATAACTTGTGATAGGAACGAGTAGTATAATCCGTGGATCTACAATTTACATAGACATATGAGATTGGATACGCGCCGATAGTCATAGTCCTAAGGGTCGAAAACTAGGGGATTTCACAGATCGACATGCGATTCACTCTTGATAAATAATTAAAGACATTTAATTACTTCATTGAGTCGAATTAGTTTGGCATAGCTCGAAAGAGTATGTTCAATTGAATAGGAAATCCTGTCGGAAGCGTAAATCAATATCGAACGAATTAATTAATTAACGATGGGTAGGTGAACCGATATTCCCAACAAATCTTTCTTTTCATTGAATTTTAATCAACCATTTTAGAGATTATCTTCCATCAGTTAATTATTGAATCTTTTTATTTGCATATTTTCTTAAGAATAGTAGTGTTAAAACAATCAAATCAATTTTCGTTGCTAAATGTTCAATAACTGAAAATAACCATTGTTAAATACAGTCTTCAGTGGAACGATACTCGTACTCTGGTATATTATACTATTACTTGACATCGTGCACTTGCGATAAATTTTGAGCATACAAAACCATATTTTTATTAAGGATTTCATAGTGCAAGTTTTGCTCGAACAAGTTTTTGGCGCCGTTGCCGGGGACTGTTAATCTACAATTTTATTTTTAGCTATTTTCTTTAGCAATTTTTTTTTTATATTATTTTTATTTTTCTTTTTGAACTAACGCTCCGTATTCTGTTCCAGATCTCTTTTCCAGTGCATGCCAAGGTCTCTCGAGTCTGAACTAGAGATATTCGACCCGAGATTGAAAGAACATTACGCAGACGACAACAACAGCAGAGACTTAGAGACATAATGAACAGGAACAAACGTGAGGAGGAGCATCACGAAGATCTAAGGATCGAAGAGCCAAGGCGCATACCCATGCTTGAGTATGCGCAACCGTCGCTTGACGGGGCACGTCCAAGCATAGTGCGCCCAACTGTCAGGGCAAACCAATTTGAGATCAAGCCAGCGATAATTCAAATGATCTAGAACACTGTCCAATTCGGGAGGAATACGCTGGATGACCCGAACACTCACATCGCCGACTTCTTAGAAATTTGCGATACTTATAAATTTAATGGAGTTTCAGATGATGCTGTTAGACTACGATTATTTCCCTTTTCTTTGCGTGATAAAGCTAAATCTTGGTTGAATTGTTTACCTGCAGGTTCAATCACAACTTGGGATGATATGGCCAAGGCATTCCTCTTAAAGTACTTTCCTCCATCAAAAACCATGAAGCTGCGAGCGGACATAACCACCTTCTCTCAATTTGAGCAGGAGTCACTCTACGAGGCGTGAGAGCGCTACAAAGACTTATTGCGAAGATGCCCACATCATGAGTTGCCTCTTGGGTTAGTGGTCCAAAATTTTTACTATGGTTTAATTTCATCTAACCGGACCATGATAGATTCTGCGGCCTGCGGAAATCTGTTGAGGAAAACGGCCGAAGAGGGGTATGAGTTACTAGAGGAGAGGGCTGCTAGCAGCTATCACCCTCAATCCGAAAGGAACACTCAGCGAAGGACTGCAAGAATACACCAGGTAACTGACTTTTCAGCTGTCACTGCACAATTAGAAGCACTCACCAGGAAAATAGACAGCATAAACACAAACGGGACAGCGATGCGTCTGCAAGAGATATTTTGTGAAAAATGCGGAGGGGAACACTATGTTAAAGACTGTCAAGACAGTGGTCCTTTCTATGTAAATGAGGAGGCACCAATGAATCAAGTGGGGATTCAAAACCGTCCGAGGAATGATCCTTATTCAAATACATATAATCCCGGATGGAGACAAAACCCCAACTTCTCATGGGGTGGCCAAGGCAGTCAAACGCGACCACAAGGAGGACAGCAGTATAGTAAGCAACCGATGTATCGAAATGAAACTCGAGATGAAAAATCAAACTTGGAGCAAATCATGTCGAAGTTCATTTCATCCATTGAAACTAGACTCCAAAACCAAGATGCATCGATAAAAGGACTCGAGAATCAGATTGGGCAGTTAGCCAAACTGATAGCCAGTAGAGAGCCAGGCACCTTGCCTAGCAACACGGAGACTAATCCAAAAGAGCAAGTGAAGGCCATTGAGTTGAAGAGTGGAAAGGTTCTAGAGTCACGGGAAAAAGAAAAAATTCAAGCAGGGGATGAGCAGACTGCAACATCTAAAGGTAAGTCTTTTAACTCTACACCAGCACCCACTGCACAGTCTAAGATTGTTATCCCTCCACCTTTCCCTGCAGCATTGAAAAAAGCAAAACTAGATGCACAATTCGGTAAGTTTCTAGAGGTGTTTAAAAAATTGCATATCAATATTCCTTTTGCCGATGCTTTGATGCAAATGCCTAGTTATGCTAAATTTTTGAAGGACATCTTAGCAAACAAGAGAAAATTGGAGGATCACATGACGGTAAGTCTAACTGAAAATTGCTCTGCTTTGATGCAAAACAAGATCCCACCGAAACTCAAAGATCCAGGGAGTTTTTCTATTCCTTGCATGATTGGTGATGTTGTTTTTCATAAAGCGTTATGTGATCTTGGTGCAAGTATCAACCTCATGCCTTTTTCTGTGTTCAGGAAACTTGGATTGGGAGAACCTAA
>NC_133310.1:14668821-14690233 GCF_012295235.1 Primulina huaijiensis | reverse complement strand
GGGTATTCTGGGTATAATCAAATCACTATTGCACCTGAGGACCAAGAGAAAACCACTTTCACTTGTCCTTATAAAACTTTTGCTTTTCGCCGTATGCCTTTTGGTCTTTGTAATGCACCGGCTACATTTCAGCGCTTTATGACTGCTATATTCCATGATATGATTGAAACTTTTCTTGAAATATTTATGGATGACTTTTCTATCTTTGGTGCAACGTTTGATGAGTGTTTGCAGAATTTGAGATCTGTGTTGAGGAGGTGCGAGGAGACGAACCTGGTACTTAATTGGGAGAAGTGTCACTTCATGGTACAAGAGGGAATTGTCCTAGGGCACAAGATTTCGGAGAACGGAATAGCGGTGGACAAGGCAAAAGTCGAAGTTATCAAGAGCTTACCACCTCCGACATCCATAAAGGGAGTTAGAAGTTTTCTAGGCCACGCCGGTTTTTATCGGCGTTTTATCAAAGATTTTTCTAAAATTGCCAAACCTCTATCTTCCCTACTTATGAAAGATATGCCCTTTGATTTTAATTCTGACTGTTTACAGGCATACGAGGATTTGAAGGAGCGCTTGGTGACGGCTCCTGTCTTGGTGGCTCCAGATTGGGATCTACCATTCGAGGTCATGTGCGATGCCAGTGATACTGGGGTGGGAGCTATGCTTGGCCAGCGGCAAAACAAGGTATTTCATACAATCTACTACGCAAGTATGACCTTAGATGAGGCTCAATTGAATTATGCGACAACTGAAAAGGAATTACTTGCAGTAGTATTTGCTCTTGACAAATTTCACTCATATCTTGTTCTGTCCAAAGTCATTGTTTACACCGACCACTCTGCACTTAAATATTTACTTGCTAAAAAAGATGCAAAGCCACGCCTTCTTCGATGGATTTTACTGTTACAAGAATTTGATTTAGAAATAAAAGATAAGAAGGGGGTCGAGAACGTTGTGGCGGATCATTTGTCTAGGTTGGAGCTGGTTAATAATGACAGTGTAGATCATGCTATAAACGATTGGTTTCCTGATGAGCAACTATTTGAGGTGAGACAATGTCCTTGGTATGCGAATTTTGCTAACTTTCTTGTCACAGGCACACCACCACCAAATCTATCATTTCACCAACGAAAGAAATTCTTCTCTGACGTGAAATATTACTTTTGGGAGGAACCGTTTTTGTTTAAGATTTGTGCAGATTCTATGATAAGAAGGTGTGTTGCAGAGGAGGAGTTTGGGCACATTCTCAATCACTGTCATGACCGTGAGGTAGGTGGTCACTTCGGACCAACAAGGACGGCATCTAAGGTACTCGAATGTGGCTTTTATTGGCCAACCCTATTTAAAGATGCTCGTTCTTATGTGCTAGCCTGTGATAAATGCCAGCGGACAGGTAACATCTCTAACCGTCATGCAATGCCATTGAATAACATCATTGAGTGTGAGGTTTTTGATGTGTGGGGGATAGACTTCATGGGACCGTTTCCCAGTTCATTCACGAAAAAATATATTTTGGTGGCGGTTGACTATGTGTCTAAATGGGTAGAGGCAGAAGCATATGCCACTAATGATGCTCAGGTGGTCTTGAAATTTTTGAAGAAAAATATTTTTAACAGATTTGGAACACCGAGAGCAATCATTAGTGATGGTGGCACTCATTTCTGCAACAAATTATTTGAAAAACTCTTGAGCAAATACGGTGTCACACACAAGATCTCTACCCCCTATCACCCCCAGACAAGTGGTCAAGTTGAGGTGTCTAATCGAGAAATCAAGCGAATTTTGGAAAAAGTGGTGGGTGTCAGTAGGAAAGATTGGTCGGTGAGGTTAGATGATGCTCTTTGGGCATATAGGACTGCTTTTAAAACACCTATAGGCACTACACCATATAGGTTGTTGTTTGGTAAAGCATGTCATTTACCTGTGGAATTGGAGCATCGAGCGTATTGGGCCACAAAAGCATTGAACTTTAATTTCACTGATGCAGGTGAACGATGTCTGCTGCAACTGGATCAGTTAAAGGAATTCCGGAACCTGGCATATGATCTTGCACTGTCATACAAGGAGAAGACGAAGAAGGCCCATGATAAGCGGATCATCGAGAGGGAATTCAAGGAAGGGGACAATGTTTTACTCTACAACTCCCGATTGCGACTGTTTCCTGGAAAATTGAAGTCACGATGGTCTGGACAATTCGTGATCTCTAAAGTATACCCGTCGGGAGCCGTGGAAATGCACGATGGGAAGGATGGGACATTCATGGTCAATGCCCAGCGACTGAAGCACTACATGGGTGGCAGAATGGAGCCACAATTTGGAATCACCCGGTTCCAAGACAATTCAAACTGAGACCGGCCGACAGTCTAGCTCTCGACTGTAAATTGAGAACTACTTTTCTTTCCCCTCTCTTGCATTTAATTTGATTTTTCTTTCTTGTCAAGTTTGTTTTATTTTATCTTACTGTTGTTTCGTTTTTATAGTAAAAAAAATATATATAAGACAAACAAAATTTTTTCCCAGAGAGCTCGGCGCTCGGGCGGTAATATTTTACCGCCAAGCGTGGCCATTCATTTCAAGAAAGACTTCCAGAGAACCTGGCGCTCGAGCGGTAATTTTCTACCGCTCGAGCGCGCCTGCAGATAAAAAACGCGAAAATCCTTTCCTCTCTCTCATTCTGCGAAATTCTCCCCAAATCCCTAACTCATCTCACCCCTTTTCCAATTTTCCTGTGCAGGGGTTTCAATCCTTACCCAAATCCACGGCACGGTGGAACAATCTTCGTAGGGAAACAAGAATATTCATCGCTCCGGTCATCTTCTCCGATTCAAGGCACAATTTCCGTCAACACCACTATGGCACCAAAGAAATTGAAAGGTACTCCCGGTTCTTCCTCTTCCTCCTCGTTTGATAGAACTCGCTTTGTGAATGCGGCGGCTAGGGACAGATATGACCATGCTAAAATACATAGAAACCCCATTGCCGAAAGAGGATTTCGTCGTACCTTTGACGATAGATACTTGCCAACTCTTGTGGACTTGGAAAGAAGAGGATGGGAAAAATTTAGTGAGACACCTAAGGCGGCTGTGGTGTCCGTGGTTAGGGAATTCTACGCTAATGCCGGTGAACGGACTGATAGTAGGGCATTGGTTAGAGGAAGGCTTGTGCCGTTTGATTCTGCCACGATCAACTCCCTCTTAGAAACGGCCGAGGTCGATGACTCTAACTTCCAGGAGTTGGTGGTTGCTCCCGACTACAACTTGATTATCGAGACTCTATGCCACCCGGGTGCGATGTGGAAACCGTTGGGCGGACCGCCAAGCTGTTTTGACGAGAAATACTTGAAAGCTAACATTGCCATGTGGTATTTGTTTGTGACCCGTAGGATGATGCCAGTCTCGCATAAAAGCGAGGTGTAAAAGGAACGAGCGGTGCTACTTTTTGCTTTGACCCAAGGATATGACATAAATGTGGGCAAACTTATAGCTTCTCAGGTCATGTTGAGTGCTCGCAACAGCCACGTTGGTCTTTTCTTTCCAACCATCATATCCGAATTGTGTGCACGAGCAGGGGTAAACTTCCGTGACGACGAGGAGTGGCTTCAACCGATGAAGCCAATTTGTCATGATGATGAACAGCGAAAAAGGGCAAAATGACAGGTGGACTTCCCCACTCAGTCGGAGGAAGCCGGTGGACCCAGCGCCGCCGCCCCTCGTCGCCCGCAGCCCCGCAGGCGCACTCAGAACGAGAAAATGGACGAGAGTCTTGCCTCCATGGCCCACCAGGAGCAAGTCAACACAAACTTTCAGGCACAATTTACCCACATCGAGTCCATGATGCGCACCATGCTCATCCACGGGGGCATGGACCCAGGGGCCATACCACCACAGCCGCCGTTCATTCCTCCCTATCAGTTCCAGTATGACTATATCCCGCAAGGGGATGCCGCGGGAGTACCACCACGGAGTACGACGAGGAGGAGCCTTGATCAGGGGAGTTTACTGTTTCCCTTTCGTATCTTTTCTTTTCTTTTGTCTACTGCATTATTTTTGTTTCGGCATTATTGTTCGTTCGGTCAGTTATTTTTGCATTTGTTGCTGTGTTTGCATTCATGTTTGCATTTGTGTCCCTCATCTTTTGTGCAATGGGGACATTGCACACCTTTAGTATGAGGGGGTCGTCTTTCGTTTTAGATTTCTTGCATATTTGTCTTGCATGGGTGTCAGTTGATGGTGAAATTAGACGATTGGTAGCCAGTGATGATTTTGGGCTAAATGAACAGCATGTTACTTAGTCTTATCACTCGTATAAATCCCCCGGTATATTGAATTTTGTTTATGCACACCCAGTGGATTTTAATAGTAGTGTCAATGATAGTTAAGTTCAATATAATCTGTGAGGGGAACTGGAAAAACAGAAGATGCGAGTAGAACTTGAATGAGTACCTGTCGAAATGAGTAACTAACCAGTAACATGAACTCAAATAAAAAATCAAAAGTATTCCTAAAACATCCTTCATCCAATCGTGCATAGGACCTATAAATTCGCTCCGAGGCCAGATTAATAAACATACACCATATCCAAAGCCTAGGGAGTACGCATGAGAAAACTATGCACCAAAAAAAAAGGGGGGGGATGTAAGGTGTGGGGGAGCCAAAAAGGGATGAAATCCTACCCCATGTCTAAAAAGGTGGAGATGTAAGGCGTTGAAGAATGTCAGAGAAAATTTCTGACAAGTGCATAGTGAAAATTATCTACGTACTCCCCATCTTTCTAACCCACCTGAGCCCGTTGGCTATTGACTCCCTACATTTTGTTGTTCAACTATGAAACTCTACCACTGTCTGTGTTTACTGGTTGGTCCCAAATAGAAACAGGACTCAGAAAAGAGAAACTTGCATTGACTGGTTATTCGGCGACCCACATGATTTGCGAATAAAACTGTCTGAAACACAAGCTAGAAAGATCCACAGCACACACGATCACACCTCTTGGAAAAATACAATTGTGTTGTGAGGTTCTGAAAAAGGGGTGGTGATGTATGTTGTGATTTGACTAAATGGATGTGGTTCACAAACCCGCTGAGGCCGTAGATGCCAGTTTACTACTTCACCATCAGTTTAGCTATTTTTAATTCTCTTCACTCTTTGTTGGTTGCATGTTGAGTTTTAGTCCGTAACCTATTTGGCTTGAAGACAAGCCAAAGGTTAGTATGAGGGGGTTGATAGAAGTAATTTTTACGTGTTTTTTTGCATTAGTTGGTGTGTGTGTTTGCATTGTGCATGCATACATTTTGTTTACATTTGGCAGGTAAACTGGCCGGAAAGAGGAAATCGGAGCAAAGTGTACCAGAAAGAAGACAATGGACAGATTACCGCCCGAGCGCCACCTAAGTTTGGCAAGATTTGACAGCCGATTCTTTACCTTATTTTGAGAGTGTGGCTGATATGGGAAGGGGAGGTACGAGATTTTAGATTCATTCAGACATATTTTGAGAGCCGCCACAAGCTTGGGAGAGAATTGGGCGCTTGATTGAAGATTCGACCCTTTCCGGGCACCGTTCTTCACGTTTTCGTCAATTCTAGTATTTCTAACTTAGTTTTTATCTTCGAAACTTTGTTTTGCTGATTTCAATCATGAATTCTAGTAGCTAGCTTTAGTATTTGTTGGGATTTGAGGGGATCCTACCCCAAAACTTTGATTTAATTTAATTCAATTTCGATTTCGGGTTTATTCTTGATTATACTATTGTTTTTCTTCGTGTTGTTAGAGCAGAGCTAATTTTAACAACGAGTTTATATCGTGAGTGAGTTCGAGAGAATAACTTGTGATAAGAACGAGTAGTATAATCCGTGGATCTACAATTTACATAGACATATGAGATTGGATACGCGCCGATAGTCATAGTCCTAAGGGTCGAAAACTAGGGGATTTCACAGATCGACATGCGATTCACTCTTGATAAATAATTAAAGACATTTAATTACTTCATTGAGTCGAATTAGTTTGGCATAGCTCGAGAGAGTGTGTTCAATTGAATAGGAAATCCTGTCGGAAGCGTAAATCAATATCGAACGAATTAATTAATTAACGAGGGGTAGGTGAACCGATATTCCCAACAAATCTTTCTTTTCATTGAATTTTAATCAACCATTTTAGAGATTATCTTCCATCAGTTAATTATTGAATCTTTTTATTTGCATATTTGCTTAAGAATAGTAGTGTTAAAACAATCAAATCAATTTTCGTTGCTAAATGTTCAATAACTGAAAATAACCATTGTTAAATACAGTCTTCAGTGGAATGATACTCGTACTCCGGTACATTATACTATTACTTGACATCGTGCACTTGCGATAAATTTTGAGCATACAAAACCATATTTTTATTAAGGATTTCACAGTGCAAGTTTTGCTCGAACAGCATTTTTCGGCTCGACCCATTCCTTAATGGCTGCTACCTTAGCTGGATCTACCTCAATACCACTGCTAGACACTATATGCCCCAAAAACGCTACCTTCTCCAACCAAAACTCACACTTACTGAACTTAACAAATAACTTGTGACTCTGCAAGGTCTGTAAAACCGTCCTCAAATGTTGACTGTGCTCCTCATGGCTCTTCGCGTAAATAAGGATATCGTCAATAAACACTATGACGAATTTATCAAGATAAGGTTGGAATACTCGGTTCATGAGGTCCAAGAAAATTGCTGGGGCATTCGTCAGTCCAAATGGCATCACTAAGAATTCGTAATGCCCATATCTGGTTCTGAAGGCTGTCTTGTGAACATCTGCATCTTTCACCTTCAGCTGATGATACCCCGATCGAAGATCTATCTTAGAGAACACTGAAGCTCCCTGCAACTGATCGAACAAGTCCTCGATCCTTGGAAGTGGGTATTTGTTCTTGATCGTTACCTAGTTTAGCTCTCGGTAATCGATACACAGCCTTATGCTCCCATCCTTCTTCTTTACGAACAGCACTGGTGCGCCCCATGGAGAGAAACTAGGGCGAATAAATTCCTTGTCAAGAAGCTCATGTATCTGTTGTTTAAGTTCTAGCATCTCAGCTGGAGCTAATCGGTACGGTGCCTTGGAGATTGGCACTGTGCCAGGCATAAGATCAATGGAAAACTCCACCTCTCTATCTGGTGGAAGACCTGTGACGTCGCCAAGAAAGACGTCTGGGAAGTCTTTGACTACCGGCACATCTGATATGGATGGTGTGAGAACCCGGGATTTTATGAGCCAAGTAAGTAATAGGAACTTGAAGTTTAACTCAAACTAAGCACTAAAATTTTTATTCCAACTAGATAACTTGAATATTAACTTAGATTTCAGCTAACTTAACTCGAAGAAATGGCTTCAGATCTTGGAGATTAACTCAACAAGAGGCCAAGCTGGAAATAACTGCATCCATTGAAGTACTGTCACGGGAGGAATAAAACCCCAGCTCAAGGACTCAATTCGTCAGCTCAAAGCAACTCAACCAATCTTGTCCTAACAAGAACAAAAAGGGAGCTGAGGGATGAGCTAAAGGTTTGGACAAATTAATTATGCAAGAAATAATCAATGAAGGAGCTAAGGGTTAAGACAAACTTAATTTGCATGGGAGTTTGGATAATCATCCTAGAACTTGAAGAATGCATGGGAGTTTGAGTAATCATCCTAGAGCTTGAGTAATACATGATTCTTTGAACAAAAATAATGAGCAATCAAGCCTTTCTTGTTGACCAAGATTTCGGCCATGATGGGGCTAGGTGGAAGGGTTTTTCTTGCCTATAAATACTACATGCTAGACTTCAAAAATTACACCAAAAGTTCCCCTCAAAACACCAAAATTTCGGCCCACTCCCCTCCACCAAACTCTCCAGAAATTCGGCCAAGGCTAGCAAGGAATAAGGAAGAAAGTTTCGTGCAGTCAAAGGCTAGAGTTCTACGTCGAGGTACTGCCGAATTGAAGACAGTATTTGTTGAGATTACGTTGAAGTGCTGCCAAATTTTCGGAAAGAAATTTCGTGTCAAAGTCTGCAAATTTCGAACCTACCTTCGAAAAACTATTGTAAGTGGGCTTTTGTTATGTACTTTGTTTCTATTGTAAACTTTGATATAAATAACGCGACATGCATGTTGGTGTGTCTTTTTTTTCGAAAATATCAGTGTGTTCTATTTTAAAATTTCGATTGATTATGTGTTCTCTTCTGTGCTTCGAATTTCTTGGTTCCGCTGTGTCTGTACGAATAACTCTTAAATCTGAATATCTGAAACTTCTGTCTGTTACTTCTGAATTTTGTTGCACTGTTACGATTCGAATTTGAAATGGGACGAGAATTGTAGTTCTGTTCTGGCCCCCATTGGTGGGTATAAAACCATGTTCTGTTCCGGCCCCCATTGGTGGGTATAAAACTATGTTCTGGCCCCCATTGGTGGGTATAAAACCATGTTCTGGCCTCACCCCTTAGAGGACTAACATATTGGGGACAATTTGACGTGGAAATGAGATGAGTAACAGTGTGTTTTGTCTGTTCTGAAATGATCTGAATTGTTTCTGTTCTGTTCTGAATCATTTGATAAGCTCCGTCTTTTATTCGCTTCGTTTCTGTTGTGTCAAGTCAAGAATATTGAGTTTTGAAAGTATGTTAAAAGAAATTTTTAAAGAATTAAGTTCTATATGTATCTTTGAAATCGATCGACCCCCACTTGCTGAGTATTTCCCAAAACACTCACCCCTTACAAATTTCAGATAAAAATGAAGAACAAATGAACGAGGATGAGCAAGAAGCGTTTTGGGGATGGTGATCAGAATTCGAGAAATCGAGTCCTTTTTGTTTAGCTTCTGAAGAACTCTGATGTAAAAGCTTATTTCCTTGTCATTGTAAGACAATATATTATTTATGAAAAAGACTGGTTTGATTTGATACGAGGCTTTATTGTTTTCAATGTAATTGCTAAACAATGTCGGATGTCACCGATGCTTCGGATTCGGGGCGTGACATTTAAGTGGTATCAGAGCCGCCAGGTTCATAATCCCACTGGGATTTTGATAGACAAAATTTGGCGAAGTCAAATTTTGGCAAAAGCCTAGTGCATCCCAATTTGAGTCCAACTTTCATCTGATTCTTAAATTTCGAATAGACTTCAGAAATCTATCCCTTCAATCGCTTCGCAATTCTTAGTATCAAAATTTTTCCACGACCACTTTGTTTCTATTATTTGTGCCTTTCTATCCTTTATACGATTATGATGCTTTGCCTTCGATTTTATCCTAGGAAATGGCTGCTCCACGTACCCGTGCTCAGGCTGCCCTTCGCATGCGCCAGCTCACGATTGACAATCAGACTAGAGAAATTGCGACCCTAAAGGCGCAACTGGCTAGAGAAAAGTTGGAGAAACAGGAGATTATTGAGAGTAGACTCATACTGGAGACCGATGTACAACGATTGACTCATCATCTGGACTTGGCGGAGAGCCAGCTGCTGCAGATACCGACCGATTCCGCTCGCATCACGCGCTTAGCTGCACTTAACAGGGATTTATTGGATAGAGTGGAAATAGAGCGAGGACGTGCTGCTCAGGCCCGTCAGCGCCAGGAGGAGTACAACGCCAGACAGGATCGGTACATTTCGAAGCTCCATGGCACTATGGACAGACTTCAAGATCAGAATAATTACCTGCATTTGGTAATAGAGAACATGGAGGAAGAGGAGGTAGCACCGATGGAGGTGGCCAAAGATGACAGCGCCAGTGACAGCGATGGCGGAGAGATGTTCGATTAGATTAGCATTATAATATCTGGGTTGTAATAAAATTTGTGACTAAGAAAATACTATGTGTACCAAATTATTTTGAAACTTTCTATTATCCTTCTATTGCATATTTGAAAATTTGATAAGTATCTTACCTATAAAATTGTTTTTATAGGAAAACAACATAGATCTTCAACGCATTATAAATGAACTTCAAAATCAACTTCAGGAAAAGGAGTCAGAAATTAAAACACTGAAAGAAAAAAATGAGAAAGTCGAAAGAGATAATTTCTAGTTAGACGGGAATAATGTATGCATGACGGAGGATCTTCGTGAGGCCAGAGAGTAAGAGAAGAAACTACGCTAGGACGTAAGACGTTATGCCGCTTATCATCTAGAGTCAGAGCGTCGACACGAAATCACCAAGCAAGAGTTAAACAAAGCTCAGGATAGGATTTTTACCCTCAAAAGCCGGGACGATAGCCTTCTCAAAACACAGCGCCGTCTGGAGGAACAGATCGCAGATCAAGAAATAAATGAGAAAGTAAGCCAATCAACAATACAGGAGCTACAAGATCAAGTAAACAACCTTGATCATCACAACACACAACTGCAGAATTACATTGAGCACCTGCAAAACGAAATGATCAACATGGAAGAACTCATGGAACAACTAGAAGAAAACCCCGTAGAGGAAGGAATTAATGAAGCAAAAGGAGACGGTGAAATTATAGATGAGTAGGGAAGAACTCTAGAATAGGCACCACTTGTACTTAGAGCTATTTGATTAAACATTTAATCTGAAAAGATTGATTGTATGAAAATTTTTACAATTTAATGAAATGATTTATTTGATTAAATATTGTGGCAAACAAATTAATAAAATATATGTTTATAGGATATGGCAGGCAGACCACCCCGAAACAACTGTAACCCTCGTGGCGCCAACCAAAATGAAAATCCACCACCACCTCAGAGAGTAAACCTCAGCCAAGAACATATGATGGCAATAGCCACTATCCTAGCTGCGACGTTGCAAGGATTCGTGAACCCATTAGCTAACGCCATCCAACCGCCTCAAGAACCACAACCGCGTGGAATTAAATACCATTATGAATCTCTAAGAAGGAATCGAGTTCTGGCTCAAGAACGTCGAAACACAATTGCATTTACTGGAGATACCTGAAGAACTGAGAGTGGAGGTTGTAACACCGTTTTTGGAAGACCGAGCTAGGAAATGGTGGGAAACTGTGTCGCCATCTTTGAAAGAGGTGGAAGAGATCACATGGCAGATTTTTAAAAAAGAGTTTTTGAAACAATACTACCCAGCCGAATTTCGACTACAGAAGTTGGGTAAATTTGAAAGCTTCAAACAGGCTCCAGACATGTCAGTAATGGAGTACACCTCACGATTCAATGATTTGGGAACTTATGTCTCAACGATCATGTCGGATGAAACGTTAAAAATGCATCGTTTCAAGAAGGGACTCAACAGTCGAATTCAGTCATCATTGGCAGTATTCAAGCCAAACAACTTTGCGGATTTGATGGGCGCTGCAATGAGCGCAGAAACTGATATCAAGCGACGCGAGAAAGAAAACAAGAACAAAAGGCCGATGAACAATCAATCTACTCAGAATGGTCCCAAGTTTAAGAAACCAAATTATTCAGGTGGGTCTTTCAAAGGAAGTTCTGGCAGTGCTGGAAACACCGAAGGAAAATGGTGTGATACATGTCAACGGAAACATGTTGGAGAATGTTATCGGAAGACAAGCGCTTGTTTTAAGTGCGGAAAGATGGGTCATAGAGTTAAAGATTGTCCAGAAAACAAGGACAAAGGGACGGGGCCCAGTAAACAGCATGAAAACAAGACTAATGCTCGGGTGTACGCGATAACCCAAGAAGAAGCTGATAATACCAACGAAGTGGTGGCAGGTACCATTTTACTCAATAAAATGCCTACGTATGCTTTGTTTGATTGTGGTGCCACACATTCATTTGTATCTAGAAGATTTGCTAAAAAGCTCAAACTTAAACATGATACTCTTAGTGAACCTTTAAGACTGGCAACACCGACGAGTAAAGTAATTGAATCACACAAAGTGTATCGAAACTGTAAAATTTGTATCAGCAATCAAACTTTCAAAGCGGAATTGATTCAACTCAATATGGTTGAGTTTGACATCATTCTTGGAATGGACAGGTTGGCTAAAAACCATGCCATGGTAGACTGTCAAAGGAAAGATATTAGACTTCAGACTTCGAACAAAGAGGAAGTCATATACCACGGGAAATCCAAACAACAGAAATCTCTACTATCTGCCTCACAAGCCCGAAAGGCCATCAAAGGAGGTGAAGAGATTTATCTGGCAATGATCAATGAGATCAAGGAAGAAGAAGCCCCAACGTTAGGAGATATTACAATTGTTCAAGAATTTCCAGACGTTTTCCCCAAAGAACGACCGGGTGAGATACCCGATAGGGAAATAGAATTTGAAATCAACTTGGCCCCTGGTGCTGCTCCCATATCGAAGGCACCATACCGAATGGCTCCAGATGAATTGAAGGAGTTAAAAGAGCAACTCCAGGAATTATTAGACAAGAAGCAGATGCGCCCAAGTGTATCCCCGTGGGGAGCTCCAGTGCTATTCGTAAAGAAAAAGGACGGGAGCATGAGGCTATGTATTGATTACCGGGAGTTGAACAAGATAACCATAAAGAATAAGTACCCACTCCTGATAATAGATGATCTTCTTGATCAGCTAAAAGGAGCCAAAGTTTTCTCAAAGCTTGATTTAAGATCAGGATATCATCAGCTAAAGGTTAAAGCAGAAGATATCCCTAAAACAGCTTTTAGAACAAGATATGGACATTATGAATTCACAGTAATGCCTTTTGGTCTGACAAATGCTCCTGCAGCATTCATGGACCATATGAATCGAGTATTTAAACCATACCTCAACAGATTTGTGGTTGTTTTTATAGATGATATCTTGGTATACTCACCAAGTGAAGAAGAACATAGAGAACATCTACGTCTCACTCTGCAAACACTACGTGAGAAAGAACTCTATGCCAAATTCAAGAAGTGTGAATTCTGGTTAAAGAGTGTGGCATTCCTAGGCAATATAATTTCTGAACAAACTTACTCAGAAAAACTCGAAGTTCATTTGGAACGAAGCTTGTGAAAGAAGTTTTGAAACCCTGAAGAC
Source organism: Primulina huaijiensis (assembly GCF_012295235.1). Lineage (NCBI taxonomy): Eukaryota > Viridiplantae > Streptophyta > Magnoliopsida > Lamiales > Gesneriaceae > Primulina > Primulina huaijiensis. The sequence continues at coordinate 14,677,280 of NC_133310.1, read as the reverse complement.
GAAACTCGCATCCACACCAGTACTAGTTCTTCCCGAGGATGGTAAGAATTTCACTGTGTACAGTGACGCTTCCAAGGAGGGATTAGGGTGTGTGCTTATGCAAGAGGGTCAGGTAATTGCATATGCCTCACGACAATTGAAACCATATGAGCAGAATTACCCCACTCATGACCTTGAGTTAGCTGCGGTTGTGTTTGCACTTAAAATCTGAAGGCATTACCTTTATGGAGTAAAATGTGAGGTGTTTACCGATCACCAGAGCCTCAAGTACATTTTCACCCAGAAAGAATTAAACATGAGGCAAAGATGGTGGATGGAACTTCTAAAGGATTATGATTAGGTAATCAATTATCATCCAGGAAAGGCGAATAAGGTGGCTGATGCATTGAGTCGAAGAAATTTTGGAAAGGTAAGCTTATCTTCACTATCAGTGCGACCAGGACTACGGGAAACCATCAAATTAAAGCAGGGTCAAGACCCCTCCATCCTTAAAATTAGAGAACAAATCCGAGAAGGAAAAATTCCAGAATTTCAAATAGAAGATAATGAGATACTCTGGATGAAAGGACGATTGTATGTGCCAAATATCGATGGAATTCGAGAGGAGGTAATGGCCGAGGCGCATAAATCAAGATTTTCGGTGCATCCAGGGAGTACCAAAATGTATAGAGACTTAAAAAATAACTACTGGTGGAACGGAATGAAGAAAGACATGGTTGTCTTTGTTTCCAAATGCCTAACCTGTCAACAAGTCAAGGCAGAACATCAAAGACCTGGAGGACTTTTACAACCATTGGAAATACCGGAGTGGAAGTGGGAGAACATCTCCATGGATTTCATTGTAGGACTACCAAGATCCAGGCAGGGTCACGATGGTATCTGGGTAATCGTTGACAGATTGACCAAGTCTGCACATTTTTTACCAGTGCGAATGACTTATAACCTGGATAAGCTCGCTACCTTGTATATGGACAACATAGTGAGACTACACGGAGTCCATACAAGTATACTGTCTCACAGAGATCCAAGATTTGTATCAAGATTTTGGAAGAGTTTCCAGAAGGCTATGGGAACCAAGATTACTCTCAGCACGGCCTATCATCCCCAGACTGATGGCCAAACCGAAAGGACAATTCAGACCCTCGAGGATATGTTGCGAGCATGTACGCTGGATTTTTCAGGAAATTGGAGTGAACAGTTACCCCTGATCGAATTCGCCTACAACAACAGCTATCACAGTAGCATCGAGATGGCTCCGTATGAGGCTTTGTATGGAAGAAAGTGTAGGCCGCCCCTATATTGGGACGAAGTCGGAGAAAAAGCTGTTACCGGACCAGAACTTATTCAAATAACTGTTGACAAAGTAGCCATAATCAAAGAAAGACTCAAGGCAGCCCAAGACAGACAAAAAAGGTTGGGTTGATTCGAAGAGAAGACCGTTTGAATTGGAGGTGGGGAAAAAAGCTTATGTCAAGGTCTCTCCCATGAAAGGAGTGGTTCGGCTCAGTAAATCCGGAAAATTGAACCCGAGATATGTGGGACCGTTCGAGATACTGGAGAAGGTAGGAACCTTAGCCTACCGATTAGCATTACCACCTGATATGTCCAGTATACATAACGTTTTCCGCATCTCTCAGCTGAGGAAGTATATCCCAGATCCGAGTCATATACTCAAAGTTGCACCACTGATGATTGAAGGAAACCTTAACGAAGAACTCAAATACGAAGAAGTCCCTTCCCGAATAGTGGACTCAAAAGACCAAGTATTGAGAAACCGGACAATACCTTATGTCAAAGTACAGTGGTCAAATCACACTGAAAGGGAGGCAACTTGGGAACTCGAAGAGAAAATGCGATCTCTGTACCCTCATCTATTCGAAAGATCAAGCTAACGCAAGTTTCGAGGACGAAACTTTCAATAAGGAGGGAGGGATGTGAGAACCCGGGATTTTACGAGCCAAGTAAGTAATACGAACTTGAAGTTTAACTCAAACTAAGCACTAAAATTTTTATTCCAACTAGATAACTTGAATATTAACTTAGATTTCAGCTAACTTAACTCGAAGAAATGGCTTCAAAGCTTGGAGATTAACTCAACAAGAGGCCAAGCTGGAAATAACTGCATCCATTGAAGTACTGTCACGGGAGGAATAAAACCCCAGCTCAAGGACTCAATTCGTCAGCTCAAAGCAGCTCAACCAATCTTGTCCTAACAAGAACAAAAAGGGAGCTAAGGGAGGAGCTAAAGGTTTGGACAAATTAATTATGCAAGAAATAATCAATGAAGGAGCTAAGGGTTAAGACAAACTTAATTTGCATGGGAGTTTGGATAATCATCCTAGAACTTGAAAAATGCATGGGAGTTTGAGTAATCATCCTAGAGCTTGAGGAATACATGAATCTTTGAACCAAAATAATGAGCAATCAAGCCTTTCTTGTTGACCAAGATTTCGGCCATGATGGGGCTAGGTGGAAGGGTTTTTCTTGCCTATAAATACTACATGCTAGACTTCAAAAATTAAACCAAAAGTTCCCTTCAAAACACCAAAATTTCGGCCCACTCCCCTCCACCAAACTCTCCAGAATTTCGACCAAGGCTAGCAAGGAAGAAGGAAGAAAGTTTCGTGCAGTCAAGTGCTAGAGTTCTACGTCGAGGTGCTGCCGAATTGAAGACAGTATTTGTTGAGATTACGTTGAAGTGCTGCCAAATTTTCGGAAGGAAATTTCGTGTCAAAGTCTGCAAATTTCGAACCTACCTTCGAAAAACTACTGTAAGTGGGCTTTTGTTATGTACTTCGTTTCTATTTTAAACTTTGATATAAATAACGCGACATGCATGTTGGTGTGTAGAACCCGTAACTTAGACTACGTATAAGTCATGCATAATTCTAGTATTTTAAATTAAAATGATTTTTATTGCATGAGTATTTAAATTCTTTAAATTTATTTATTTTACGTAGTAGTTTAATTGTCACCTTTTCAGTTAAATAAGTGAGGCCGGACTGGAGATGGAGTATTGAGATAAGTTAATAAAGACTTATTTAAGAAGCGGTAATTTAGCATGTTAGTAAATATAATTTAAAAAGTTGCCATGCATGCAAGTTATTGAATTTCTTTGGCATTTTAATTAATTTTTTTTAAAAGCATTAAATGCATGTTTATTTCATTAATTTATGTTTAATTACTTTTATGCATTTTAGGCATAATTCATGCTTGATAGGATTTTATTCATGAAATTTTAAAAGTTCACGCATTAGAGTTTCTAGGTGTATTTCACGTTCAAACGAGGACCGGAGACCGGAGAATTTTCACGAAAATTATTTTTATTTCTCGAATTATTTTTTTAAATAATTTAAAGCATTTTTAAGTGTATTTTTGAAAAATGGGAATTTTTGGATATTTCTACCCGCAGATTTTATTTTTATCGGTACGCAAATTTTATCGAATCGGGGGACTTTTTAATGGTTTGGCTATTATTTTCAAAATCTTTCCAACTCAAAATATTTTTCGAGAGTGGTTTTGGGCTTATTGGGCCTACTTTGAGTTTATAGGGCTTAATCATCTTTTTTTTAACTTTGAAATTAAGCAATATAGGCCCATAAATTAATTTGTTATCTATATAATTAACCTTAAGCACCATTAACCCTAAACCTAATCACTTTTACATAGCCGACACCTCCCCTCAGCTCCTCTCCTTCTCGGTTTCAGAAAACTCTAGCTGAAGGCCTCGTTTTCTTCTCTTAGGCTTGCAAGAAAAACTGCTCACGGTTCCCTCGTCTCGTCTTGTTCCTTTAGCATCATCAGGCACGTCTGCATCTTTGTTCCTTGCATCATTCATGCCAATATTATGTTAAAGTGTGTGTAAATGCATGGAAGCCCATCGATCATTTGCTCTTAAATAATCACCAAGGCACGCCCTACTCCTTTATTTTTGCATCACTCATGTCATATATATTGCTGATATGTGTGGGTTTTGTGTAAAGTATTTCGATCCAACATAGGACAAAAAGAACTTACGGTTTTGTACATGTTATGCATTCTTTTAATGTTAATTCACGCATCTATGATTTCTTGTGCAATGGGCTGCGATTTCAGTGCTGGTAAGGGACTGATGTTAGTGTCAAGATGTGGTTTGAGGAGTGAAATTCATCGTTGTTGCTGTAGGAAGAGAGATCGAGAGTTGTTCTTGAGTTTTTGGTCGGTTGGGGGCTCGGTTGGTGCAGTCGGGAGTCAAGGGTGGAGCCGATGGCTTGAGGGACAATCCTAGGCCTAAACCAGACCGTATTGAGTCTGAGTCGTGGTTGAGGAAGGGCCCGAGAGTTTCTGGTACAACCCCTAGTGCAGATCGGCCGCGTGAGGAAGCTTGAACCGTGAGTGGCTCATTTTGGAGATTAGCGTTTGGGAGAGAAGGGTGATGTGCATGGATGGGTAGACGTGGGTTCTTTGGGACCAGGGGGAGCATAGAGTAGTCGAGAGGTGATTGGTTGATGGCTGATTTCGGTGGAGGAGAGCTAGCATGAATTTAGAGAGGTGAGCATGTGAGGACGTGTCTTGTGGATAGGGACTAGTGTCCAATGACATGCTGGAGTTTCAGCCATGAGTTTAAGGGGCTGAGGTGATAATTTTAGGAGCTTTTTAATGATTGTAAAGTGGGTTAAAAAGTTGGAAAAAATTTAGTTGTGTTTCGAGTAGATTCGGATTAAAACCGGGATCTCGGTCCAAGTTTTTAAAACTAATCGATTAAGTTTGAATTTGGCTCGAATTTAAGTCTAAGAATATAAAAAAAAATGTTTTGAGATATTTTAAGGAGTATGGTAGGCTTCGGGTCAATTTTAGAGGTCCAGGGTTGAAACGACAATTTTTGGGTTTATAGGGGCAAAATGGTCATTTTGCACCCGGGGTGAGATTTTGGTCCTAGCAGCGCCGTGAGCAAAAATCATGATATTTTTAAATGTTAATGCATCACGTTTACGATTTTTACGCTATTATAATAATTATGCATGCTTGGTTTAAAGGAATTAAGAGAGAAAAGTAAGAACGTGAAGAGCACTCCGTCTCCGCCGCGCCGCGTCGTTATTTCGTTTGTTTTCTGTCAAAACAAACCAAGGCATGTTTATATCTTCTTTCACTCTTCAATCAAGCCATATAGGTATTTTTAAATATCGCAAGTACATGATTTTATTGCAAGAAGATCGAAATTGTTCATATTTAATTATGTTAGTTAATTATATTACGTGCAAATATTCATTTTGAGATTTATGCGATATTGCTTGTGGTCACTTTACTATCATGCTTAAGTCCGGTCGCCAGTTACCGGTCAGTTCAGTTGTTTCACCCAGTATACTGTGGCAGTAGTCTGATCAGACATACATTATTAAGTCCGGTCGCAAGTTACCGGCCCGGTCGCCAGTTACCGGTCAGTTCAGTTCAGTTCAGGGACCACTTGCGTAGACCATAATCTCACCAGAAAATTATTACAAGTTATTTCATTACAGGGCTCCAAGGAGCAAACATTTTCACTATAATATTTTCATTTCAGTTATGCACGTACAATAATTACCATTGAAATGATATTTTACGTTACACCTCATTACAGGAAATTTTCACTTGCATGCGACTTTATTATTTATTTACTTGTTATTTATGATATATGCATGCTGAGTCTTTAGGCTCACTAGACTTGATTGTTGTAGGTACTGATGATGCCGGGACCGAGGGCAGGGATCAGTGAGCCAGCTCGAGTCGGCAGTAGTGGGACCCGAGGACCTCATTTTCAGCATTTATTGTTGTTATCGCTCAAACATTTTTATCTACCGTTGCGGGGAACCATGCTGTGGTGACAAGGCCGACAGGGCCCGAGGCTGTCTATGAGAGATTCATGAAGATGCGTCCGAAGGAGTTTTCAGGGACGTCGGACCCCATGATTGCCGAGGGCTGGATCAAGTCTCTCGAGGTTATTTTCGAGTTTATGGAGCTTGGGGATGCAGATCGAGTTCGTTGTGCCTCTTATCTGTTCGGAGGAGATGCCCGCTTATGGTGGGAAGGAGCTTCAGTAGCCCTGAATCTGGCTACACTGTCTTGGAAGCGCTTCACGGACGTATTCTACTTCAAATATTTCACGGAGGAAGTGCGCACCAGGCTGACCACTGAGTTCATGAGCCTGAGACAGGGAGATATGACTGTTACAGAGTTCATCCGTAAGTTTGAAAGGGGCTGTCATTTTGTGCCCCTGATCGCGAATGATGCTAGAGCCAAGTTGATGCATTTCTTGGTGGATCCACGGCCGATCTTGCGCCGTGATGTTAGGGTGTCTGACCCTACTTCTTATGAGGTCGCTGTCTCCAGAGCCCTAGCCGCAGAGCAGGATCAGCGTGATATTGAGAGAGATCGCTTGGGGAAGCGACCAGCCCAGGTACCACACCGCCCTCCTCCTCAGCAGCATCAGCAGCAGAACAAGAGGCCTTTTCACGGGCCGCCTAGAAACATAGGTCAGCAGCAGCAGCAGCGGGGACACCCAGCCCCGAGGACTTTCGAGCATCCAGTTTGCCCTAAGTGCTTACGTCGCCATCCGGGAGCATGCATGTTTGGCTCAGGAAAGTGTTATAATTGTGGTAGTCCAGACCACTTATTTCTGCAGTGCCCGCAAAGGAATCCGCCTACCAAAGGCAGAGTGTTTGCTCTCCATGCTGCGGAGACGAACCCCGATACCATGCTGATGACAGGAAGGATTTTTATAGCCGGGTCATCTCCGAAAGCCCTGATAGATTCAGGAGCTACTCACTCGTTTATTTCGGAGACCTTTGCTAATTCCCTCAAGGTCAAGACTATTGGACTAGATGTCGCATTTTCCGTAGCATTGCCTTCTGGAGAGGAGATAACAGCTACCAATGTGATCCGAGACATAGATCTTGAGCTGCATGGAAATCTTGTTTATGCGGATCTCATCTTATTGCCGATGCCAGAGTTTGACATCATTTTGGGGATGGACTGGTTATTACGGAACAGGGTGTTGATAGACTTCCAGCGGAGATCTGTTCTAGTCCGACCGCCTGGGATGACACAGTTCTTATTTGAGCCAGACAGGTACTTTCCTTTACCACGCATTATTCCATATATCCAGGCTAGGAAGCTCATGCATAGAGGGTGTCGGGCATTTTTAGCAACTTTTATATCTGTCCCCGAGACACCCAGTCAGTCAGCCTCAGATGTTCCGATTGTTGGAGACTTCTTATACGTTTTCTCTGAGGATGTCTCTGGTATGCCACCTGAGAGAGAGGTGGAGTTTTCTATCGAGCTTATGCCAGGTACGGTCCCGATCTCAAAAGCACCGTACCGACTCGCACCGACAGAGATGGCAGAACTAAAGAAGCAGATTCAGGAACTTCTTGACAAGGAGTTCATTTGCCTAGTTTTTCTCCATGGGGCGCGCCAGTCTTGTTTGTGAAGAAGAAGGATGGCTCTATGAGACTTTGTATTGATTACCGGGAGTTGAACAGGGTTACAGTGAAGAACAAGTACCCACTTCCAAGGATTGAAGATCTATTTGATCAGTTGCAGGGAGCTTCGGTATTCTCTAAGATTGATCTGCGTTCTGGCTATCACAAGTTGAGGGTAAGAGATGCTGATGTTTCCAAGACTGCCTTCAGGACTCGTTATGGCCACTATGAGTTCCTTGTGATGCCGTTCGGTTTGACGAATGCGCCCGCGATCTTCTTAGATCTCATGAATCGCGTATTTTAGCCGTATCTTGACCAGTTTGTGATAGTATTCATAGACGACATTCTCGTCTACTCCAAGAATCAAGAGGATCACGGCAGACATCAGACCACAGTGTTGCAGACCTTGCAGAAGCACAAGTTATTCGCAAAGTTCAGTAAGTGAGAATTCTGGTTAGAGAAGGTGGCGTTCTTAGGCCACATTGTTTCTTGCAGTGGCATTGAGGTGGACCCAGCGAAAGTTGCAGCAGTCAGGGATTGGGTTGTGCCGCAGAATGCGTCAGAGATCCGCAGTTTTCTTGGCCTAGCAGGATATTACCGGAAGTTCATCAAGGGATTCTCCTCGATTGCAGTTCCACTCACAGCACTGACAAAGAAGAATGTGAAATTTTTTTGGAGCGAGGAGTGTCAGAAGAGCTTCGATACTTTGAAGCAAGCTCTTATCTCAGCACCAGTTTTGGCTATGCCGTCAGGGCCCGGTGAGTTTGTGCTATATACCGATGCTTCGAAGCTCGGTTTGGGTGCAGTATTGATGCAGCATGGGAAGGTCATAGCGTATGCTTCTCGACAGTTGAAAACCCATGAGAAGAACTACCCTACCCATGATCTAGAGTTGGCCGCCGTTGTTTTTGCTTTGAAGATCTGGAGGCATTATTTGTATGGAGAGAAGTGCCAGATCTTTACCGACCACAAGAGCCTCAAGTATTTCTTTACGCAGAAGGAGCTGAACATGCGTCAGAGGCG
>NC_133310.1:14666178-14668816 GCF_012295235.1 Primulina huaijiensis | reverse complement strand
CCGTCTATCTACCTTGACTATCCAGTCTTCTCTCATTGACCGTATTCGCAGTAGTCAGCCAGCAGATGAGCAGTTGGCAAAGTGGAAGCAGCGAGATGAGGCCAAGGGCAGTGTCTTGTATACAGTTAGTGACGGTATTGTCAGACATCGAGACAGGATATGGGTTCCTAGCAGTGATTCTATCCGATCAGATATTCTATCAGAGGCCCATATGTCGCCGTACTCGATTCATCCAAGGAGTACGAAGATGTACAAAGACCTGCAGTTATTGTACTGGTGGCCAGGAATGAAGAAGGATATTAGACGTTTTGTATCCGAGTGTCTGACTTGTCAGTTAGTGAAGGCAGAGCATCAGAGACCAGCGGGTTTGCTCAAGCCTCTCCCTATTCCCGAGTGGAAGTGGGAGAATGTTACCATGGACTTTGTGACCGGTTTGCCGAAGTCAGTCAGAGGATCAAATGCCATCTGGGTGATTGTAGATCGTCTTACCAAATCAGCTCACTTCTTGCCTATTAAGACGACATTCACCATGGTTCAGTATGCAGAGTTGTATATCCGAGAGATAGTCCGACTCCATGGCATTCCAGTTTCGATCGTATCTGACAGAGACCCAAGATTCACTTCCTCTTTTTGGAAGAGTTTGCATTCGACTATGGGGACGAAGTTGCTGTTTAGCACAGCTTTTCATCCGCAGACAGATGGGCAGTCAGAGCGAGTCATTCAGATTTTGGGGGATCTTCTCCGAGCTTGCGTCATTGACTTCTCAGGGAGTTGGGAGTCGAACTTGCCATTGGTAGAGTTCACCTATAACAGCAGCTTTCAGTCGTCTATATGAATGGCTCCGTATGAAGCATTGTATGGGCGCAAGTGCAGATCTCCTATTCATTGGGATGAAGTAGGAGAGAGAGCAGAGTTGGGGCCAGAGATTATTCAGCAAACTGTCGATGTAGTAGCCTGGATCCGTGATAGAATGAGGACTGCCCAGAGTCGACGGAAGAGCTATGCAGATCAGAGGAGGAGAGATTTAGAGTTTGCTGTCGGCGACCATGTTTTCGTGAAGGTGGCACCTATGAAGGGTGTCATGAGATTCGGGAAGAAAGGGAAGCTCAACCCGAGATTTATTGGACCATTTGAGATCCTCGACAGAGTTGGGACGCTAGCTTATCGTGTTGGTCTTCCGCCGAATCTGGCCGGAGTACACAATGTGTTCCACGTCTCCATGCTGAGAAAGTACATGGCGAATCCTTCGCATGTGCTGAATTTTGAGCCGTTGCAGCTCACTCCGAACCTATCTTATGAGGAGAGACCGGTGCAGATCCTAGACAGGCAGGAAAAGAAGCTTCGGAACAAGCTGGTTAAGCGAGTGAAAGTCAAATGGCTCAACCATTCAGAGGAGGAAGCTACGTGGGAGTCTGAGTCCGAGATGAGGAGTCGGTACCCCGAGTTATTCGGTGAGTTTTAATTTCGAGGACGAAATTCTCTTTAAGGGGGGAAGGATTGTAGAACCCGTAACTTAGACTACGTATAAGTCATGCATAATTCTAGTATTTTAAATTAAAATGATTTTTATTGCATGAGTATTTAAATTCTTTAAATTTATTTATTTTACGTAGTAGTTTAATTGTCACCTTTTCAGTTTAATAAGTGAGGCCGGACTCGAGATGGAGTATTGAGATAAGTTAATAAAGACTTATTTAAGAAGCGGTAATTTAGCATGTTAGTAAATATAATTTAAAAAGTTGCCATGCATGCAAGTTATTGAATTTCCTTGGCATTTTAAATAATTTTTTTGTAAAAGTATTAAATGCATGTTTATTTCATTAATTTATGTTTATTACTTTTATGCATTTTAGGCATAATTCATGCTTGATAGAATTTTATTCATGAAAATTTAAAAATTCACGCATTAGAGTTTCTAGGTATATTTCACGTTCAAACGAGGACCGGAGACCGGAGAATTTTCACGAAAATTATTTTTATTTCTCGAATTATTTTTTTTTAATTAATTTAAAGCATTTTTAAGTGTATTTTTGAAAAATGGGAATTTTTGGATATTTCTATCCGCAGATTTTATTTTTATCGGTACGCAAATTTTATCGAATCGGGGGACTTTTTAATGGTTTGGCTATTATTTTCAAAATCTTTCCAACTCAAAATATTTTTCGAGAGTGGGTTTGGGCTTATTGGGCCTACTTTGAGTTTATAGGGCTTAATCATCTTTTTTTTAAGTTTTAAATTAAGCAATATAGGCCCATAAATTAATTTGTTATCTATATAATTAACCTTAAGCACCATTAACCCTAAACCTAATCACTTTTACATAGCCGACACCTCCCCTCAGCTCCTCTCCTTCTCGGTTTCAGAAAACTCTAGCTGAAGGCCTCGTTTTCTTCTCTTAGGCTTGCAAGAAAAACTGCTCACGGTTCTCTCGTCTCGTCTTGTTCCTTTAGCATCATCAGGCACGTCTGCATCTTTGTTCCTTGCATCATTCATGCCAATATTATGTTAAAGTGTGTGTAAATGCATGGAAGCCCATCGATCATTTGCTCTTAAATAATCACCAAGGCACGCCCAACTCCTTTATTTTTGCATCACTCATGTCATATATATTGCTGATATGTGTGGGTTTTGTGTAAAG
>NC_133310.1:14650763-14664560 GCF_012295235.1 Primulina huaijiensis | reverse complement strand
CCGGTCGCCAGTTACCGGTCAGTTCAGTTGTTTCACCCAGTATACTGTGGCAGTAGTCTGATCAGACATACATTATTAAGTCCGGTCGCAAGTTACCGGCCCGGTCGCCAGTTACCGGTCAGTTCAGTTCAGTTCAGGGACCACTTGCGTAGACCATAATCTCACCAGAAAATTATTACAAGTTATTTCATTACAGGGCTCCAAGGAGCAAACATTTTCACTATAATATTTTCATTTCAGTTATGCACGTACTATAATTACCATTGAAATGATATTTTACGTTACACCTCATTACAGGAAATTTTCACTTGCATGCGACTTTATTATTTATTTACTTGTTATTTATGATATATGCATGCTGAGTCTTTAGGCTCACTAGACTTGATTGTTGTAGGTACTGATGATGCCGGGACCGAGGGCAGGGATCAGTGAGCCAGCTCGAGTCGGCAGTAGTGGGACCCGAGGACCTCATTTTCAGCATTTATTGTTGTTATCGCTCAAACATTTTTATCTACCGTTGGATAAACTTTTTACAGTTATTTTTACAACATTAATTTCTTCCGCTGCTATTTTTAAATATGATACGCTATTCAACAGTTTATTTTATGAACTGGATATTTTATTTAGTTTAAAAGAAAATTTTTAATTTTTCCGCAAATTTTCAAATACGGATTTCTAGGCCTCTACATGGTGTGTCCTTTTTTTCGAAAATATCAGTGTGTTCTATTTTAAAATTTCATTGATTATGTGTTCTCTTATGTGCTTCGAATTTCTTGGTTCCGCTGTGTCTGTACGAATAACTCTTAAATCTGAATATCTGAAAACTTCTGTCTGTTACTTTTGAATTCTATTTCACTGTTACGATTCGAATTTGAAATGGGACGAGAATTGTAGTTCTGTTCTGGCCCCCATTGGTGGGTATAAAACCATGTTCTGTTCCGGCCCCCATTGGTGGGTATAAAACTATGTTCTGGTCCCCATTGGTGGGTCTAAAACCATGTTTTGGCCTCACCCCTTAGAGGACTAACATATTGGGGACAATTTGACCATGGAAATGAGATGAGTAACAGTGTGTTTTGTCTGTTCTGAAATGATCTGAATTGTTTCTGTTCTGTTCTGAATCATTTGATAAGCTCCGTCTTTTATTCGCTTCGTTTCTGTTGTGTCAAGTCAAGAATATTGAGTTTTGAAAGTATGTTATGAAAGTATGTTAAAAGAAATTTTTAAAGAATTAAGTTCTATATGTATCTTTGGAATCGATCGACCCCCACTTGCTGAGTGTTTCCCAAAACACTCACCCCTTACAAATTTCAGATAAAAATGAAGAACAAATGAACGAGGAGGAGCAAGAAGCGTTTTGGGGATGGTGATCAGAATTCGAGAAATCGAGAAATTGTATTCCTTTTTGTTTAGCTTCTGAAAAACTCTGATGTAAAANATGACAGATGGAGTGGGCGCATCAGGTGCCGAAACATTGCTGACCAAGAAAGCCTGACACCCCTTAGAAATAAGTCTCCGTGCCTGCATGCAGGAGATCATACGAGGGAAGGTTCTCCATCTGTCTGGCTCAAATAGAAACTGCTCCATTCCCATCGGTCTGACCAACACTGATCTTTTCTGAAAGTCAATCAAGACTCGGTTCTTCGTTAGCCAGTCCATTCCCAAGATAATGTCGAATTCTGGCATCGGCAATACTATCAGGTCGGCATACACGAGGTGGCCCTGCAGTTCTAGATCAATATCTCTGACCACACTGGTAGCTAACAGTTCTTCCCCTGATGGGACTGTCACTGAATAGTTCACATCAAGGCCGATAGACTTGATGTCTAAATGATTAGCGAATGCCTCCGAGATGAAAGAGTGAGTGGCTCCCGAATCTATCAGGGCCTTCGTGGCTAATCTCTTAATGAAGATATTTCCCGTCAACAGTGTAGTGTCTGGGTTCGCCTCCTGAGCATGCACGGCGAATACCGTGCCCTGGGTTGGCTGCTTCCATTGTGGGCACTCCTTCAACATGTGGTCACTTGCTCCACATTTAAAGCACTTGCCTGATCTGTATAAACACATTCCCGGATGCTGGCGATTGCATTTAGGACACACTGGAAAATTCCCAGGTCTCTGAGGCGCCTTCTGCTGCTAAATAGGACCCTTGCCTTTCGGTGGTCCTTGATAAGGCTTCTTCCCCTGCTGCCCCTGGAAAGGTTTCTTGAACTGGGGCCTCTGATGCTACTGCTGCTGATGCGGTGGTGCCTGGTAAGGCCTCTTGCCCTGCCTGTCAGCTTCAGTATCCCTCTGATCTTGCTCTGCTGCCAAAGCTCTCGATACGGCAACTGAGTAAGTAGCAGAACCAGCAACTCGAACGTCACGGCACAAGACCAGCCGCAATCCATCCATATAATACCTCAACTTCTCCCGGACATCATTAGCTATCAGGGGCACAAAGTAACACCCCTCTCAAACTTCCGGACGAAGTCTGCCACGCTTCTGTCTCCTTGTCGCAGCGACATGAACTCTCTGGTAAGTCTGGATCGTACTTCCTCAGTGAAGTACTTGGCGAAGAATATTTCCTTAAACCCATTCCAAGACAAAGTCGGCAAATTAACTGCCACCGAAGCACTATCCCACCAACGCCTGGCATCCCCTACTAGAATAAATATGGCACAACGGACTCGGTGTGCATCCTGCAGCTCCATGAAATCAAAGATCACTTCGATGGACTTAAATCATCCCTCTGCCACCATCGGGTCCGTAGTTCCCGAAAACTCCTTAGTATTCATCCTCTGAAACCTCTCATACACCGCTTCAGGTCTGGGCCTTGCCCCTGCATTCGCTGCAGCATGGTTCCCCGCAAACTGCGCGAAGAACTGCGTCATACCTGCAAGCATTTGCGCCTGCATATCCGGAGGTGGACGAGGAGGAGTGACCCTCTCCTCATCTCGGGCCTCTCGGTTCTCTTCTCTAGCTTCGCGGTTAATCACACGTCTCGGAGGCATACTGTTCCAAAAATTTACCCACCACGTAAACCCAATATGCATGAACATGATACTAATAGCACAAGATGCACGTAATTTGAATTAAAAACATGGACATGCTGAAATCATGATTCAATACTTACTACATACATAATGCAAAACTTTAAAACTTACAGACTTAAGGTGTGACTTCGTGAGCTTCTTGCGACTGGCAGTAGGCGTAACCCTATACAAGAACACCGCTCTGATACCAACTGAAATGTACCGTACTTTTACTACTTAAAATTTGCGGAAAAATTTAAAATTTTCTTAAATAAAAAGTGAACATTAAAAATTCGATAAAAGAAGTAAAATTGTACGTCTCTCAAGTTGTTGCAACAAAAGATTTGAAATTTAAAGTTTGACATAAGAAATCAATGTTTTCATAAAACTTAAAACATGGCGGTCCTCGGGTTTAGCCTCCCGCTCAGTCTAAGCCTGCTCCTTGGTCCCCACCTCCAGCCTCCTCATAAACATCTTCGCCTGCATCGATCAAGTCTAGTAAGTCTAAAGACTCAACACGTATAAAGTGGAAGTAACGAATAATACGTAATAAAACCACATGCAACTTCAAAATAGAGCTTACATACCTGAAACTTGAACTTGCATATCAAAAGCTTGAACATATGTACATACATACATAGACGTGCCATCAATATAAAACTTTTCATAAACATTCTTGCATACTTGAACATACATAACTTCATCATTTTCTCGTAGAGGCATGTTTCAAAGCAAGTGACCCATACATAATAAATGCCTGATCAGACAAACCACAGTACTGGGCTGACAGGGACATATCCACTGCCAAATACATGAGATCCCCGTTCATGCTTTAACGGGTAGATTGGTCCTCTTTCATGCTTTAACGCTTTCCAATCCTGATCTAAACCAGTTCATAATTTAACGGGGTGGGTTGGTCCCCGTTCATGATTTAACGCTTTCCAACCCCATACATAATTTGGTCACAAGACAATTAGCATACCTCAAAAACTTGAAAATATTTTCTTTACACGTCGAACATACTTACTTGGCATTGAGGGATTTGTTGGAGCTCGCTTTGGGGCCGCTGTTGCACAGACTAACATAATTTTAAGATACTCAACTTGCTTAACTTAGACTTAGGTACTATAGCTCACCACCAAAGTGACTAAGTATCTTATGACATTCTAGATCACTCGGGACTTGACCTCGTTTAATCGTACTAACCATGGCATCAAACCCCGAGACACACTCTAAGATGACGTGTGAACATTTCCCAACAATAAAAGACATGAACTCACTATTTGAACTTGACATGAGTGGAAACCAAACATTCTCACAGATGGGGTGGCGCTCGGGCGGTAATATGTTACCGCTCGAGCGCCAGGTCTTCTGGAGACCTGCACTCGAGCAGAAAGAGTGGCGCTCGGGCGGTAAATCATTATCGCTCGGGCGCCGATCTTACAAAAATGAAACTCTCAACAGTGAAGGTGGCGCTCGGGCGGTAAGAAATTACCGCTCGGGCGTCGAGTGTACTAGACTCCGCGACTTGCATCTTAATACTCCTAACTAAAATAATACGATTCTTTAACCAATCCATTGAGACTCATCCTAGGACACTATGACACTGACTCGACTCCATAACAACGTCCCAAACGTTCCCAAAGAAACGACGCACCTCACGCAATACAATAAAACCCATAACCTCAAATTTTGACACCAAAATAGTTTTTACGACTACTCGTTCTCCTAAGTGCCTAACGACACGAAACGAAATGTCAATAACCATCCCAACATCATTAACAATATACCTATACGCAGCAGCGATCACCCGTCGATCTCCAACGAAGCCCGCAACAATAAAACTTCAAGAATTCATCAATAACATATCTTTCGGAAAAACGCAGTTTGAGCAGTCCCACTAAAACGGTCATAACTCACTCAATTTTTATCCAAAATTTTTGAATTTTATATCAAATCGAAGGTATCAAAAAGTTCTACGATTTTTGTGTTGAACGTTTTCTCGAAATCATGACCTAAAATTCGCAGTATTTAAAAAAACAGCAAAAAACGTGATTTTAGATCCAAAAACGGTTTCAATAGTGATCTAAACATAATTGCTCAAACTTCTACACAACATTCACATGATTTTCATACAAAATACATTGCAACGCATATTATGACATGATCGACGCAGAAAGAAACAGTATATACGTGCCTTTTGATGATTAAAATACCGAAACGACGATATCGACGCGGGAACGATGCGAGGCTTGATCCGGGACGATGGTGGCTCCATTTTCTTTGAAGAAAATCAACGAAATTTGCTGGGAAATATAGGGGAGGGGCGGCTGCTGCTCTTGGGAAGGAGAACTCTAGGTTTTCTTTCTTTTAAAAAAAAGAATCTGAAAATAAGATGTGTAGAGTGTGTTGTGTGTAAAAACATGTAAGTGTGTGTGAGTGTGTGCAACGTGTGTGTGGGTTTTTAATTAGGAGAGATTTTAGCTAAACAACTAATTAAAATGCTAATAAAAAGTTCAACCCACATAAATTTTAAACAAACTCCTAAATCAAAATAACACACCCAAAAATGCTAATTTTAAAAGCTTTAAACTCTTAAATCACTAAATACATAAATAAGGCTTTTAAAAAAAATTCTAAACTGATTAAATTAGTTAAAATGTCCCATCCTTAACTTAAAAATAAAATACTCCATTAAAATTGCCCAAAATCGTCACCGGGTCTTTTCCTCAATCCCGCCTCGAATAATCTCCTGAAACATAAAATTTGAAAAACATTTTAACGTGCATCATATAACATATGTAATTTAAAATAATGCATTTAAATAAATCATGCATGGTAAAAATCAATTAATCAAATGATTTAACAATTAAATAAATGAATGGGTTATACGTGTACAGAATTTGGGCACTACACCTCTAGTAGTTGGACGTCGGCGGCCAAGGCTGGAGATGATTGACGAGGTGGTATACGCAAGGAAGGAGAAAGTAGGGGTGTCAAAATCAGACACGACCCACCAACTCGACACGATTCAACTCGAAAAAAATAAAGTTTGGGTTTGGGGTTTTCGGATTCGGGTCAGATCGAAAATTTTAAATTTTTTAAAAAAAATATAATTATAAATATTGTATACATTTTTATATATTGTATGTCTGAAAAAATATTTATATCATGAATTTTCATAATTTAATATTTATTATTTTGTAAACAATAGTTTATTTAATTTAGTAAATATATTTTATTTTTCTACGATTAGACTTTCAAATTTAAATCATATATATGAGAGATATTTTGTTATTATTTGTTTAAATTAAAATATTATTATTTTTTATTTTATTTTATTTTTTATTTTTTAAAAAATTTCGAAATCGGGTTAATCGGGTTGAGTGTTTTCAGGTTGGTTCGAGTTCGAGTTGAACAATTTTTGAACAGTACTATTGTTCCACCCGACCCAACCCACCCGACCCACCGAATTGACACCTTTAGGAGAAAGCTAACGAGCAGCTTGCGGTTTCGAGGTGGTCTCTCGCCATAGATACGCGGGAAATCTCATCGGAAATGCCTTTAAACTACCGGAACAGCAGCTAGAAAATAGGGAAAGACAGAGACCCACATTCGAAGCCCTTAAACCTCACCAATATACCAAGAATCGACCAAAAACGAAGCCAAGAAACTCACCGAAGCCGGAAAGAATTCGCGCGCAGAAAGGTAACGAACAACACCTCTATTTGCGCCATTCAGGATTCGATTTCTACGATTCAAAGCTTAATTGAAAGCTACACATCATGGGCTACGTGAGGGGTGGTCGACCAACCCATGTCCGGTGGTGAATGATGGTGGCAAGGAAGATTGCGGAAGGAGGAGGAGGAGGAAACGAGTTTGGGGATTTGGGTCTCTTTCTTTTTCCTTTTCTCAGTGGAAGGTAAATGCATGCATATGTGTATATTATAATGTAAATTGATTACCAAAAAAATAGTAACTCATATCCTTTTATCACGGTTTTGTATGTATTTTTCTCTCGTGCATTATTTGAATCTTCAATATATTTGATATTATATTAATTCCGATATTCAAAAATACATATTTTTAACATACTACTTGAATTTATTTGACATAAATAATTATTTTAATTTACAACTTAACAATTATTCTAATAATGTCAAATTACCAGATAATAATTACATGGCCTTACAATGAATACAATAGTATAAATTGGTTACTAAAAATAATAACGCATGCCCATTTATTTCGGTTTTGAATTTATTTTGTACTCGTGTGTTAATTGAATATCCGAATGTATTTTATGTCGTATTAACTTCGATATTTGAAAATACTAAATTTTAACACATTTCCTGAATTTATTTGACATAAATAATTATTTTAATTAATCAACTCAATAATTATTCTAATTATACAAAATTACCGAATAAAATATTTTAGGACCTTAAGAATAATTTTTTTTAAGAAAATAATAGACAACATTTTTGAAAAAGCGTTGTTTTTTATCGAAAAAACACTCTAATAGACAACATTTTCTAAAAAACATTGTCTTTTATCCCAAAATACACGCTCATACACAACATTTTTGACAAAGCATTGTCTTTAACTGGAAAAAAACGCTCATAGACAATGTTTTCCAAATAGACAACGCTTTCTTAAAAATGTTGTCAAAAATTAAAAGAAAACGGTTTCCAAAAAAAACGTTGTCGTTGACCTGTTGTCTTTTTTTATTTTTCTTGTAGTGTAAATTCGAAACTTCTCATTTTCTTGCAAAAGTTCGTTACCGATTAAGTTCATCCCTTACTAAAATAAATCTTCCGCTTTCCTATTTTGGATTACTAACTCTTGAGTTTCTAATTCCCAGACTTCTATAAATAGTTTTCCAATTCTAACATAACCAACACGCATTTAAATCTAAGTTTTCTAATCATGTAACATATCATCATTCGTTTTAGCAATTTTAAACATATGAATCATATATTTCCATATAGCTCATTAAACATATGACATAAACATATATTTTATGTAATCATGCAGGTAACAACATATAAGTCATATAAAGTGCTACTACTTAAATTATATTTCACCCAAGTGTAAGTTGTCTGCAAGTAATATATTTTGTAAGTACGATATCGATCCACAGAAAGGTTATTTTAAGTTTAAATTTATTTATTTATAGATTACCAAATGCAAGAATGAAGTTTACAAATTATAAATTTTGTCAAGGCTTGAGGATTTATTCTTTGTTTATGTAATATTGTTTAACTAAAATTAAAACAAAGGAAACCACCATAAATAATAGTTCAAAGAAAATTAAATATTTAAACACACACATAATATAATATAGTTCTCACTATAGAAAATACCAAGTTAACCGATATTTTATATATAGTACCTATAATTATATTTGTAACTTTATAAATATATAATTGCATAAAGTAAACGTTAAATTAAATCCTTATATTTCATTTAAAACAATCGGTAGAGCCACGCTATTGCCTAAATGAAATATATGATTTAATAAGTTAGTTGCGGTAAAGCAAAAGTTAGTTGCGGAAAAATAAAAGTTAGTTGCGGGAAAGTAAAAGTTAGTTGCAGTAAAGTAAAAGTTAGATGCGAAAAATAAAAATTAGTTGCGATAAAGTAAATGTTAGATTGTTAGATGTTAGTATTAAATCATAATATTTCATTTAGAACAACCGACAGAGCCACGCTATTGTCTAAATGAAATATTATGATATAATTATATATATATATAATATAACAATAATAATAATTGATGAAAAATTTATTGTATCAAAATTAAATAACAAATCAAGATAACCACTTCAATGGTATCAAGCATTTGATGTAAATCGATAACAACAAATAATTTATTTTTATACCTACAATAAAAAGAAGTTAGCTAAATGAAAAGAAATAAAGAAAGAATATACAAAATATAAACAATCTTACTTCACCAAGAATTCATCCTCTTCACCTTGACATAATAGATTTAGCTTTCCATGAACTTACTTTTGATCAACACTAAAAACATCACTCATAATTTGGAAAAAGAAAAATATATTGGAACTTAGAACTTTTATACTCACTCACACTATATTTTACAATGATATAGAATGATTCTCAAGCTAGCACAAGGCCTCTATTTATAGGCCAAATGAGAGAAAGGGTCAAAAATTCTATTAATGCAATGTAGTTGTAATAGTAGTCTTTGTCTCCTCCAACTTCAATTCCATGTCTCTTCTTTCAATGCTTTGTTCCATGACTTTAATCACAGAATTTGACTCTGCTCAAAACAGCAATCATGTGGAGAATTGTCTGTAGATGAATTTGGCTACTTGGTTCACTCATTTGGTTAAATATTGAAATAGTTATGATTTTTTTACTATATGCTGGTCATGGTAAAAGTAAATTTGTCCTCTTTTTGATATTTGCACAATTCGATCATCTTAATTAACTTTTTAAGCAATCATGTCTTCTGCAAAGTTGTAGATAATTTCTCAAGAATTTCAAATATGTTTTAATCACCTCCATTTGAATTTTGTAGCTTGAGTTATCATTATTTTACCAACACGCAGAAAACCTAAAAATAAAACATATTTAGTAAGACATTTAAATATAAACAAACAATACTAAAATAACATAATTTTATAATTTTAATGAAACTTAAAATTTTAAAATATGGGTTTTAACATATAATTAATTATTAATTTTAAGTTTTATCATAAAGCATGTAAACTTACTGTTGAAAACTTAATTTCGAATGTTTGACAAACCGATTATTTGTTGGAACTAACTGATCAAATATTCGATCTCTACAGCTTGCCTAACTGAAGAGTATCGCGCATATTATCTAAGGCAACCGAACCCAGCTGAACTGAACTTTCGAAGAAAACCAGCTGATCAGTTGAACTTAATTGAATTCTCGAAGACATCTGACTGATCAGTTGGAAACCGATCAGTTGATATATTCAGCCGTATGCTTCCTTCAACTAAACATGTCTCGGGAAAGAACATTCAACCGACAAAGAGTCATAGCAGATTGCAACTAAATACGAAACGCCGCACTTCAATCAATACAGCTTAGAACAACGCATTTCGGCTAAAGCAATTAAGACGCCGCATTACAATAAACGAAGCAAACAATGCCCAAGTAATGATGAAGTGGCAATCAACGGATACAAAGATTCAAATATATCTCAAGTTACCGTTGGAAGGGAATATTATAAATATGATAGAAGATCAGCTGAAAAAGAGCGCACAAACTCTCTATTCAAAGCTTGCTATTACTCTGTCAAAATTTCAGCTCACACTCACTTGATTTATTCGTAGCAGTCAAGGCTACAATTTGAGCTCACTAGCACTTTGTAATAATCGTTAAATTCGATAGTGCTAAGATCATTTACGCACTGAGAACATTCTGTAATACTAAGAGTTTCAGTTTTTGACAGTGATAAGTCCAAACTGAAGTGGGTCAGTACAAATCTTGTATTCGATCAAAGTCTTTTAGTGGAAATCATATCCTTGAGATAGAAGGGGTGACGTAGGAGTAATTGAAATCTCCGAACATTCAGAAACAATCCTTGTGTCTTTTATTTCAGTTTTGTATTCTATCTTTCAGTGAGTTAATTTCCGCAACTACTTTAGTTTAACTGATTGTCATTGACCAACAAGATTCCAAGAATCAGTTTCTCACCAAACTGAACTCAAAACTCGAAAAGATCAATTTTAATTGTGATTGTTTATTCAACCCCACTTCTAAACACTCTTGTTTCGTTAATCGATCCTATCAAGTGGTATCAGAGCGGTTGAATCTTGTTCTTGAATACTTTTGATCTATAAACTTGCTAGCATGACTTCATTCAACAAAATTCCTATGTTCTCCAGAGAAGAATTTGATGATTGGAAAATCAGAATGCAGTCTCATTTAGCTGCACAAGATGATGACATGGGGTATGTCATAACTGATGGACCCATGAAGATTCTAACAAAAAATACAGCAGTTGCCATAACAGAAGGGGCACCACAAAGAGTAGAAAAGCCCAGAGATGAATGGACAACTGAAGATAAAAGAAAATCAAATCTTGATAATGTGGCTAAAGACATTCTGTACAAAACGCTGGACAAAGTAACCTTCAGCAAAATAAAGATGTGTAAGACAGCCAAAGAAATTTGCGAAAAGCTGATCCAGCTGTGTGAAGGAAATGATCAAACCAAAGAAAATAAACTTTCTGTTGCTGTTCAAAAGTTTGATAACATCAAAATGAAAGCAGGAGAATCAATACACGAGCATGATGAAAGAGTAAGCAGTATCATCAATGAGTTAAATGCACTTGGAAAAGTGTATACCAACAAAGAGATTGCACTAAAGGTAATGAGAGGTCTTCCCAAGGAATGGGATGTCAAGACCATGGCAATGAGGGAGTCCAAAGATCCGAACCAGATTGAACTTTAGGATCTGTTTGCTGATTTGAAGGCTTATGAATTTGAGCTGCAGACCAGAGAAGGAGAACCAACTCCCCCTGCAGCCACAACTGCTCTAGCTGCTGTCAGAACAGAACCAATCAGTTCAGTCGAGAAATCTGCTGATCAGTTGAGCAGTGATGCTATGTCATTGTTCATCAAAAAATTTGGAAGGTTCATGAGAAAGAATCAAGGAAACTTCCAGAAACCATAGCAAAGGAACAGTTCCAAAGATGAATCAAATGCTTGCTACAACTGCGGCAAATCAGGTCACTTTATGGCTGATTGTCCTAAACCCAAGAAGGACAGTCAAGGCTCAACTGATAGAAGAAAGAAATCATATGAGTACAAAAGAAGACCCAAGGAAAATAAGAAGTCCTTCAGAAAGAAACATGAGGTACTCTTAGCTGAAGAAAACAAATCTAAATGGGCAGAAACTGACAGTGAGGAGTCAGAACCAGAAAGCTCATGCAGCTCTAGTGATGATGAGGAAGTCAAGTGCTTAATGGCTAATGATGCAGAAGAAGAATCATCTAGCCAACAGGTATTTGATTTCAGCTCAACTAATTTCACACGAGAAGAACTCATTCTAACACTACATGACATGGTAAATGAGTATCAAAAGCTTGCATCATCATTTGAAAAAATCAAAGCAAAGCAAACTGATCCCACAGACAATAAAACCAAAACTGATGAATCAGTTGATGGGTTGAGTCTAAAAAGGGAAATTGCTGAGTTAAAAGCAGAGAGAAACAAAAATCAGTCATTAATCCAGAAGTTGATTCTTGAAAACTCAAAACAGACTGAGCTCATTCAGTCTTGGAACAAGTCATCTACTGCACTGAATGAGATGCAGAATTCACAAAAATCAGTTTCTGATAAAACTGGTTTAGGGTTCAACACTCAAGGAGAAATATATCCAAATGATACTCAACCAAAGCCAAAAATAGACAAAGGGAAATACATTCATTTTGTCAAAACAGCAGTGATACAAGAACAAATTGAGCCCAGTAAACTGATTGAGCAACCTACTGAGAATATGAACAAGGCTAGAAGATATGGGATTGGTTATAGTAAAAAATTCTCAACTGATTCACAAAGTCAGTCATCAAAGAGGTCTCACAAGAACTATTCGAATAGCTATTTCAATTACTATAACTGCAAGCCAGTTCAGAAGAGATATAAACTGAACAATCAGTTGAATAAAACTAAAACAAATATTGTATCATCTGTACACTACACACCAAGCACACAAAAGCCGAGAAAAATCATTTGGAATACAGCTACTGGAAAGTCTGTTAGACTAATCCAAGTGTGGATTCCAAAGGGACTAATCAGTTCAGGACCACAATAGATATGGGTACCAAGTTATATTATACGTGTGATTGCAGGTAACATGTAAAAACAAGAACTCAATATGGTATTTAGACAGTGGATGCTCGCGACATATGACAAGAGATGCAAGTGCATTATCCAAACTGATCAAATACACTGGTTCAAATATCAGTTTCGGGGACAATTCCAAAGGTAGAACTGTGGGTAAGGGTAAGCTTATCCTTGGTAACTTTACTTTTAAAGATGTTCTATTAGTAGAAAACCTGAAGTATAACTTGATTAGCATCAGTCAGTTATGCGACAGTGGACTCTTAGTACAATTTGACAAAAATTCATGTTTAGTCAAAACTTCAACTGATGAAATCATACTAACTAGTAAACGTTGTGGAAACACATATAAAGTCAGTTGGAATGATCAAACTTATGCACCAGTTTGTTTTATTGCTTCCAAATCATCTAAAAAATGGTTGTGGCATAAGAGACTAAATCATTTAAACTTTAAATCCATTGCCTATCTGAGTAAACATGAACTTGTAACTGGTTTGCCCAAAATAGATTTTTCAAAAGAAAAACTTTGCTCAGCATGTCAGTTTGGTAAACAAGTACGATCCTCTTTTAAAAACAAGGGATGTAAATCTTCTTCCCGATGCTTAGAACTGCTGCATATGGATCTATTTGGTCCAATACCAATCATGAGCTTAGGGGGAATGAAATACACCTTGGTGGTCGTAGACGATTTTTCAAGATTTACTTGGGTTATTTTTCTCAAATCCAAAGATCAAACTGCTGCACAACTGATAAAGCTCTTCAAAAGACTTTTAAATGAAAAATCAGTTGGAATTAATCGAATCAGATCTGATCGAGGAACTGAATTCATCAATCAAACCCTTTCAAACTTCCTAGAAAATGCTGGAATTAAGCATGAGCTCTCAGCAGCCAGAACTCCTCAGCAAAATGGTGTAGCTGAGAGAAGAAATCGGAC